>NW_025841744.1:34025-133572 GCF_002878395.1 Capsicum annuum
AGACCTTTCCATTGAAATTTGAGAGATAATTACAAACTATGGCTCATAACTCGCTTAAACAAAGGCCCATGCCTTTTGAAATCAATAAAAATACGAAAAAGAAATTTGAGATGTAAAGGGTGCATCACAGGGCCTCCTCCGGATCATCTCCGATTTTACAAACTATTAGTAATTGCCCTTTCATCTACCATGATGAGTGATGGGTTATGAATGGAGTGGAGGTTCAGTTTTACAAGGCCTCCCCTGGTGCAATCTTCTTCACCCCACTGGTCTTTCAAAAATCTTCTGGTACATCATTGTATCCCTCGAATAGATTTCCTATCCAATCCCAAAGATCATTATGATTCGACAACTCACGCATGGGAAATGACCGGTACAAGAACGGTAAGGGCCTAAACAGAGTCGCCTCTAACTTATTATCAATCTCATCTTCCTTGGTAGGTTGATATCCTAACCCATAATTAAAGGTTTTCTCTGGGATCATAATGGGCTTTTTAATTCTTTGCAGATTCTTACCTAAACCTCGACCAGGCTCACACCTATTTCTCAATATCACAGTCATAATTATTTTGTAGACAGAAGGCATTGGATTTTTGAGCATCAGATCCTTTTCCACAGCATTTATAATTTCCATTGTATAGAAGCTACTACCCTTTGGAACATCTTCAATCACCGACACATAACCATTGGGATGATTCGCTAGGATTCCTTCCCCTTGGATGACTATTTCATGATCCTCCCAAATGAACTTCAATAACTGATGAAGAGGTGATGAAACTGCCTTTGCACCATGTATCCATGGTTTTCCCAAGAGTATCTTGTAACTAAGATAAATGTCCATAACATGAAACTTAGTCTTAAATTCAGCAAGTCCCATTCGGATGTTCAAATCAATTTCACCTATGGTATCTCTCTGCCCTCCATCAAATGCTCTCACATTTACGTAGCTTTGGTGAATTTTCAACAAATCATAGCCCATTTAAACCAATATGGACAGAGGATAAATGTTCACACCAGATCCATCATCTATCAATACCTGATTAATCACATAGTCTGGACAAATAATAGTGACGTGCAAGGCCTTGTTATGTATCGCTTTTTCAAACAACAACTCGTCATCGTTGAATGATATGCGATGACTTCCCATAACATTTCCTATCATCGCAGCCAGGTTCTTAATACTCATCCCTATGGGAACAAATGCTTCATCAAAGACCTTTAATAGCCTATTTAAATTCTCTCACATTTATGTAGCTTTGGCAAATTTTCCCCAAATCATAGCCCATTTAAACCAACATGGAGAGAGGACAAATGTTCACACCTGATCCATAATCTATCAATACTTGATTAATCACATAGTCTGGACAAATAATAGTGACGTGCAAGGCCTTGTTATGCATCGCTCCTTCAAACAACAACTCATCATCACTGAATGATATGCGATGACTTCCCACAACATTTCCTATCATAGCAGCCGGGTTCTCAACACTCATCCCTGTTGGAACATATGCTTCATCCAAGACCTTCGATAAAGCCTGTCGGTGGTATTGCGAACTCATTAATAGTGCCAAAATGGAAATTTGAGCCGGAGTCCTCTCTAAATATTTACCAATTGAATAGTGTTTTTGTTTCATACGCCTCCAAAATTTCTCAGCCTTTCCTTTAATGATTGGCCTTTTCTGTGAATCCTTTTTGTTGGTCAATTCTTCAGGAATAAATCATCATCCCGATCGCGTCATCCCTTGGGTAGCAACGATCTTTATAATAAATTCCTTTCTTAGCTGGGGAGTGTACGCTTGAGTCGGGGCAATTATCACTATAAATGGGGCTTTCTATTGATAGTTAAGGAAGCCACAACTCTCTCTATCTTTTCTACCTCTTCTGCCCTTTTGGCTTTTCTGAATTTACCTTAGTAATAGTCTTGCCAGATGCCCATTCTCCTTCTATCTCAATCATGTTAACTGTAGGTCCCCCATGATTAGGCAATGGTTTACTATTGATATTTGGCATCGGTGACTGAAGCATTATGACCTTTTGATCAATCAAATCTTGGATCTTGTGTTTTAAGATAATACAGTCATTGGTACTGTGCCTTGCTGCTCCTAAATGATAGGCACAATTTTGATCAGGATGATAAAATTGAGAGTTAGGATTGACAGGTTTTGGCTGGATTGGTTGCAAATGATCGGCATTCTTTAATCTTTCAAATGGTTGGGTGTGATTTTCAGCCAGTGGCATAAATTTTAAGGGAGGTTTCTTTTCGATGTTTGGATGCGGAGGGTTATAATGGTTTTGATTTGTAGGAGAAGGCCCTTGATGATAATTTGGGGGTGCCTGGATGTTTGTTTGGTCATTTGGAAGAGTGGATTGGACATGAGGCTGATAATTCAGCCGTGGAACTTGGTATTGGGGAAAAAATATTTGGCTGTGGAGCTTGGCTTTAGGATTGGACATTTGGGAGTGGAGCTTGGTACTAGGGTTGGATATTTGGGAGTGGAGTTTGGTACTAAGGTTGGACATTTTGTAGTTGAGTTTGGTACTAAGGTTGGACATTTGGGAGTGGAGCTTGGTATTGGGGCTGGGTGTAGAATACTTGCTGAAAGTTTGGTGACAATGGAAAAGAGAAAATATTCCTAGAGTTGAACCTCTTTTTCATTTTTGCAACAGAATCAGCAAAAAACCATGCCTACATCCTCCTTTTTCTTCTTCAATAACATAACAGTCCCGGACGATGTTGGGGTCGTGGTAATTTTTCCTATTTTTACCAAATCTGCAAAATTCACCCTGACAGAGGACACCATTCTGGTATACTATTCTCCTTCTTAAGCGCAAGAGAACACAAATACCATTTCTTCCTCAGACATGGGGGGTCGCACTTTGGCAACTTCTTTCCTCCAATGGAAAGCATAGTCTCAAAAACACTCATGACTTTTCTGTTTGATCCGATCTAGTGAATATCGGTCAGGGACTATTTCAATGTTAAATGTGAACCTGTCAAGGAAACTCTTGGCCAATGTTTTCCAACCAGTCCATATTTTTAGCTCCTGATACATGAACCACTCTAAGACTTCGCCACTTAAACTTCGGCTGAATAGGCGCATCAATAACGCCTCATTTTTCCCTACCCCCACCATTTGATCACAATACCTTCTCAGATGGGTGATTGGGTTTTTGGTACCGTCAAACAATTCAAACTTAGGGACCTTGTACCCTTCTGGTAGATCTATTCCAGGGTGAACACATAAATTATCATACCCTAAACCGTCGTGGTCCCTCTCTCTATGAGATTCTTTGATTCTCATGATCTCTTCATTCACAGCTAGCAACTTCATTTCATGCTCGATCCTCCACTCTTTTTCCTTCTCCTTGTAATGGTTCATCTCAAGATTAGGAAGGGGATTATAAATATCAGGGGATATAATGGAATGAGGAGGATTTGGAAGGGAGGTTTGATTTTGCGGTTGAAAGGAAGTTGGTTGGTAGGTAGGGAGGATGTTTTGGAAATTGGAAAGGTTCTGTTGAATTTGCAAGTACTTTGGTGGAATCTGAGAAGGATTCTGTGAATTTGGAAATAAATTTGGTGGATTCGGAGATAGATTTGATGAAAGATTTGGTGATGGATTTTGTGGATTTGGGAGTGAATTTTGTGTATTTGGGAGATAATTTTTTTGATTTGAAAATGGGTTTTGGGAATTTGGGAATGGTTCCGGAGATGGGTTTTGTGGGGTTAGAGATGGATTTTGTGGATGGTAGACATCTGGGTTATTTTTGTGATTGGTGTTTTGGAAAATTTGAGGAGCGAAGACGGATGATATGTTGTTTAGATGATCCTCGAGAATAGGCATACTAAGGTGAGAAATTTGGATTGGAGTCCCGTATCCTTCTGGAGCGGGAGCATTGGCAGTGATGGCCACGTTAGCCAAATTATAAGTACAATTTATTTCCTCCAGAAGCATTTCTAAATTTCTTGTGAGTTCTTCAATCATCTCACTCTTCTCTGCTATTACATTGTCCTTGATGGTCAATGCATTTTCTTCGTCATTTCTAATCATTATTGAATGATGTCAGAGGATGGGTTTTTGTGCGCTTTTGACCGGGTGAAGTAGGGATGTTCTGCCAGCTTATTTCAACACAGAGTAGTTTTCTACTATCTGTAAAGTAAAATAACTCAAAGGTAAATGTGTTAGTTTCCATATGTGATAAGCAATGCAAAATACTTGACAAGAAACAACCACGTAGAGTTGTTTGTGTCATAGCAAAATTCATCCATAGGAGCATAGTGGATAAACTTGCCTTTGATCCAAACAAACGCACATAAATATAAAAGATAGTTATATCAAATAAAAACATTATAATAATGTGTATCCTAACTGGGGTGACCCTTTTGAGCCAAGGGTTTGGGCCTAACGATTTTTGAAGAAAAATATATGCTTGCTTAAGGTCAATCCATTATCCCCCAAATTTTATAGAAACTAAAAAGGGCATAAATGCCTACAAAAGATAACAAAAGAGGGATACGATCTTTAGGGAAAAGGAAATAAAATGAAAGAAAATAAGTTCCCACACAGGAGAAAAAAAAACTAGCTACTGGACGCTCTTTCGTTTGCCTTTTCCTTCTTAGCTCTGTTCACCTCCTACGATATTTGATACCTATTGATGATTAGATGACTTCCGCATAACTGGGCCTTGCTGTCGTAAGTCATTTTTTCTATACTATCAATTTGGGAGGCCATGCTATCATCCAAATCAATTAAACACTGCCTAGCATCATCAGCTTCTTGCCTAGCTCTTTTCAACTCTTCCCTCAACATAGGTATTGTTAAATCATCTTCTACATGCATCTATCGGTGCACTATTTCACTTTTATGAAACTCATCTTGAAGACTATGGAGTCGAATCTGATGTTCGGATTCTACATCCATGACCCGAGTGGGCACGTTTGGCCTCGGAATCAATGCTCCAGCGAGGCTCTTTTTTAACTACTCCTTGTAAGTATCACTGACTTCAGGTTCATACCCTATACGGAAAGAGACTTATGTCTAGTTTCTTCTTCTCCATTTGTTTATCAAGTAGTCTTTGAGCCGGGGATCGCTTTCATGATACTCGGTGAAGAATCTGAGCATAGAATCGATTTGAGGTGTCTCCTACTTGATCTCGAATTGCCTAAGAACTCTACCAGGATTGTAGGGATGGGTTCCCCTGAGACTCAAAAACACTATAAAAGGCCGCTCACCCCCTCGAATAGTGTATTTCCCTAAACGAAGTTAGTTAATGGACCATTGTACATCGTTATCTCTTAATTCCCCAGGAGTCTTAAACAAAAATTCATGAGATGCTTCCCTTTTGAACTTGTGTAGAAACAACAACATGTTATGCAATTCTAGTAGATTCCTTCTTGTTTTATGATCAGGTTGTACTTTTCTAGGATTTTTCACCTACTGCATCATCATCCACATATAAGGTTATAGCCTTGAAATAAATGATTCTCGACTTGACATCTTCCCAAAATTCGATATATATCAGCAACAATCATGGGAGCTAAGTTATAGAATACCTTTTTAGAATTGTACTCCATTCCAAAGAAGAGTGCATGGGTCACTGAGACAACCCTTGGATGAATTGTGCCAATTTCCCCCTGTGGGAACACCATGGTTCCAAGTAGGCCTACCGCAAATGCAAAGGCCCTCGTCTCCTTCCATTTTGCTTCTGACTCAAATTTATGTCCAAATTTGTGAAAATCATTGAATCTCCGAACCAAAGATACAACTTACAAAAAGTGATATTTACTATATCACGTTCCCCTAGATAGGTGTCACCATCAGTTAAAAATACCTCCTTGATCTTTTGACAATCCTACACAACTGGGACTAAAACGTTCTTATCAGGTGTCTCCTTTCTCTTGAAATACATTTCAGTACTCTCGTAACAAATCAATACCTCTTCAATGGTAGGAGTCAATTCAACATCCTCGAAGAGAAATACCATATTCTGATCATCCCAAAAAGTTATTAGTATATGGATTATTTTGGGCCAAGCATCCATCTCGATCAAAGAAGGCAGATGCCCAATGTGTGTTCTAACAATATTTTTCTCTTCTGCGCTCATGTAATCCCACCATAGTTTCAGGAAATCATCAGGTTTAGTAACCATCTTAAACTTTTTAGGGGAATGCAGTTGAGCCATATCCTACATGAAAGCAGAAAAAGATAAGCCTTCCCCCGTCCCCAAAGGGTAATGGATTAAATTAGACAAGCATATATATTTTTTTCAATACATAAATATGATTTATCTGTAATTGACTCGGGGACAATAGACGTAGGGCAGGTTTTCTAATGGGCCCAATACCCCAGTCTGGTATTGGGTCGTCCTAGGCTCATGCCTAAAATAGGGTTCTGATTTTATTCTATCCTAAGTGTCTAGAGTGGGTTTGAACACTGGTCTAAAGTGGATAACTTGAGTTTGAAAATACGAACAATCATTAGACGACTCACATGCTAATAAGCTGATCGTATGTCCAACACATTATTGGAATTGAACAATAGGGGTGGGACATCCACTAAACCCCAAAACAGTTTAAATAATGCAGGAATATGCCATGAGATGCTGTAACACCCCTAAAAATGGGTCTCGGAGCGTCACACGGTGCTTGAGGCTATGAGTAGCCTCAAGCTAACCCTTTGAGCCATTTTCATTTAGTTCAACACAAATCAATGGGGTTTCCATAAATAACCCTCAAATATCAACAGAGTGATCATCATCCAAGAATAAAAGAATTTCAGAAAGATAACCAAATATGACTTATTAGTCAACTCCCAACATCTATATTAGACTGACAAGCCTCTAAGAAAATCAATAAAACCAACGAGCCATTGAGATATGCCCCAACTGACTCATACTCAGTTATCAAATGTAAACAATTTTTTGAAACCAACATCAGACATCACATCCTCGAAACATGAGGACTCACCACAATAGAGGATGTAGAATAGCGTCCCGAAGAATCACTGTCGAACCTGGAACTGAGCACCTGAACCTACATTCAAAGAAAATGCAGCCCATATCCGAAGATGTGGGTCAATACCACGGAAAGGGACCGAGTATATGGGGGTGTATGCAGTTGTATAAACATCATCATCATAAATATTTATAAGAAATATGCAGGATGAATGAAAGACTCACATAGCCCGAAGAAAATCATCATAATCATGAGAGGATAAAATAAGTACAATAACACATGTGAGTCATCATATAATTTGTCAATCACTTTCAGTTTATCAAGAATATCAATTCTCATATTGTAAATATCATTTAAATCTTTCGAAAGAATAACTTTCACAATTCCACTTTCAAATCACTTCACCATTCACCATAGACACAAGGAAAGACACACACACTGGGAGATCCTATAATCGATATAAACCATGTGAGCTATATGGAGTCCAACGTACAACCCACGTTGGGGAGATCCATCCTATCCTTGCCATCAGAGTAGGACTATCGATATCATATCCACACAAACTAGTAATCACTATATAAATTAGCCTCATGCTCACTCCTACGGGGGCATGCAGTTCTAGGGAAGTAAGGTCACTTTATACCTCCCACTCGGTGCTAAAGACTTCTCCCGAACTTAGCTCAGATCATTTAAAAGACAATCCACAACAAAACAATTTCAGTAATACATAAATATACATCAGGAGCCATCATGCTTCCCATCTATCAAAATCAACCACGTTGTGGATTTATTTCACACTCGAGTTTAAAACAACTCCATTAAGACCAAAAGGTGAAATCATTCAAAATATCTCAAATATTCAACATCAAAGTGCTTATAACACACAGTTTCTAAAAAAAGCACAATTTCCAATAGGGATTCACGACCCAAATATCAAAATCATGATAAATATCGTTCAAGATTCATACTTTATATCTCCACACATGTAAATTCATCTTTCAAAATCATAAACATTAAGATTTCATAATAATCATCATAAGATATGGGTTCATGCTTCAAATTCGTAAAAATCAAATAAAAATCATGCCTTTGTAAAGAAAATTACTTTTGGGCACAAGAACGAAAGAGAGTTCTTGTTGAAAAACCCCACATACCTTGAATGATGAACTTTAGATCAATACTCATTTTTGATATGTTAATCGTGCCTTTGAATGATGGTTCTTGGAGTTCTTGAACTAGGAACTTGGAATCTTGAATAAATTTGCAGAATTAATGGTGAACTTTGGAGGTTCTTGAAGTTGGATGTAGGAGCTTAAGATTTTCTTTTTGAGAGAATTTGATGAAATATAACATACTATGCTTCTAATAGGCTTTAATATAGTCTTTGGACGGATTTTGGGTTAGGGGGAATGACCAAAACGCCCCTAAAAATTAAATAATTCTCGAATCTGTCCTTTGGTGGACTGTTTTGATAGTTTGAAGTAGATCAACCATAACTTTTTACTCTGATATCAAAATTGGATGAAACCAATTTCATTAGAAAGAGGACTCTCATATATTTCCATTGATATATAGTATCTCACCCATATCATTGTTTACGAGGAGTTATGATCGTTTGAAGTTGAGCCAAAAATTTACTTTTGATAGGCTGAAGTAGATCGACCATAACTTTTTGATCCGATAGGCAAATTGGATTAAACCAATTTCATTGGAAAGAGGACTCGTAGAGATTTCCGTTTATATATAGTAGATCACCTAGATCATTATGTGCAAGGAGTTATGATCATTTAAATTTGAAGCAAAAATATGTCAGGCCTCAGTACTTTTTCCTGCATGTTTTACTGTTCACTACTATTCACGATTCGATCGGAGTGTTCATAATTCGTCGCTCGGGTGTCCGTTTTGGATGATCCACATATAATTTGAAAGTTTATTCGGTACTCTACACAATGGTGGATCATAATCTAAGACATTCCACACGAAATATTTATAATTCTTTCTAGAAGATAGAATTCAACACGTTTATGTATAAAATTTCAACGAAAAATTTCTCGAGGTATTACAGATGCGATAGTTAAAGTTTACATAATTGAAACATATAAACACATAAATAGTTAATCAAAAGATGAAAATAAAATATTTGGTTAGAACCTAATTTCAAATCCCCAGCAAAGTTGCCATTTCGGTTTAGCAAAAATTTTGACTTTTTGAGAGAGTCACCACTTAATTTTGAAAAGGTATTATGAAACCTTTAGAGAGTTACTTCAAACGATCGAAAATAGGAAAATCAGTTTAAGTTAAAAATTCTAGATAAGCGGTTCCTATTAACATTTTAGGAAGGTGTTAGACACCTAAAACGTCTGCTAACTTGCGGTTATCTAATCTGTTTGAAAACATTCTTTTGATTAACTTCTTAAAAAAAAGACTAATTTGTTGAAAAGTGAATTATTTTACAAAACGATTTGTATAAAATAGATATTGACGACTTAGTAGGGATTTTAACTAAGTCTATATAAATGAAAAGGTAGATAAACACATAAAAGAGGAAGGGGAGAAAGTAAAATATTTAGGCCACTGGGCTTTTGGCCCATTTGTACCTGTCCTAAACTATTTTCTTTTTTTAGGCCTGATACAACTTTGGCTTCATGGCCTGGAGGAATGAATAAACAAATAAATAAAAGATAATAAATAAATAAAATGAGATAAAAAGTGAGACTTTTAAGTCTCTTAGCTACTTCGAAGATAGGATACTTTAACCCATTTTTCTTCTTCCATCTACTTGCATCAATACATCTCACACCATTTGATCGACTTTGGATATAAACTTTGAGGAGGTAGACCTCATTGGTCCATTCGTAAATGCAATGGGAGGGAGTCCATCATGGACTCCAAAATAGTTGACATGCAAAAGGAAGAAGGAAAAATATTAAAGTCCTATAGATATTCAGATCACCGGCTTTATACAAATCAAACAAGATAAGACAAACTCTGTTCTATCTGTGATTAATCAAAAGTAAATGAAACTATCAATATCCAAATAGCGATAAGACCAAAACATAATATCAAATCAATTTTAGGAAAAACTTTGATTCATTAAGTTAAAAAGCGTATAACCGATTAGAACTTGAACTTAAAGTAAAATAGTTAAAGCCAGACATTTAAAAGGACGAGCAAGTTTACGGACCTCAAAGCAAGACAAAATGACTTAAGAACTCTATTGGACTTGTGCTCACAGTGTAGTTATTTTCAAATTTCAAAGGTTTAAAGGATAGGGATCCTAGATAGGTAGGGCAATATTTATATGCAAAATCAACCCGAGGAAAAGAAAATTTTAATGCACACGAAAATCACTAACAATAACCTAATCATGAAAAAATAAATGGGAGAGAAAGCTAGACGTCCTTAAAGGAAACATATTACTCCCAATCATAGCATGAAAAATTAAACAAATTCATCTAGAAATAAGGATTCGGCCTCTAATGAAATGCACATTTTTTTTATCCTACAAATTGCATGTATATCTCAATACTCAATAACTTAAAAAGAAAAAAGGGAAAATAAAAACAAAATGAACAAGAAACCGACACCTTATAGTTCTCATAAAAATAAAACTGATCTTCTTGGATATTAAACTTTAACAATAAAATGAACCAACTATTTCTAACATCTTATTCAAAACTTCAACAACCAACTAATATAGCAGGATTCCAAGAAAAGCTTGAACTAAGATGGAAGACAATATACTGCAAACATCAGACTAATGACGATGAACAAAACGACGTAAAATACGAACAACGAACTAGACACCATCAATCCAAAATTAGAATCATGAGACTTAGAGCCATGAAATCGGCCATAACTAGATACCATCAGTTCGAAACTAACCAAACACAAAACTTTAACGAAACATTAGCTACAACGGGTTACCATCCACCTGAGACTGTTAATAAAAATAAAAGCATGAAACTTTAATCATGAAATCAGGTATAACAAGATACCAGCAGCCAAAGACTACTAATCAAAAATCAAAGTATGAAACTTTAATGACGAAACCAGCCTTAGCATAATCCTAGCAGCACAAAACAAAATAAAAGCATGCAACTTTACTATAAAAAAATAGCTTATTCAACTTTACCAGCATACAGAGTGGGAGTATTAGATCAAAACTCAATCCACAACGTGGTTTCAACCACACAACATGCTATGAGTTAAAATAAAGAACCATTCATAGATAAAAATAATGGATTCAGGGCACTTTTAATGAAGAACATGTCTTTAACAATACTAAGCAGTGACATCAAACATATTGACTCAAATATCAACATAGTGATAGCCATCATGAACAAAACCTATGGCTATCGAAGCCATCTACCAGCAAACAATTCCTAGCACAACTCAACAACTAACAACTACTAGCGACAGAACTATGAAGCTATGAAACTAAAATATAGATGAAAAGAAAATATCGAGATGAAGGGGAAATGAAGTATTACCTTTTTCGGAGCAGCAAAATAGGACAACGAGTAGATGAAAGGATTCTGACAACTAGAAAACCTTACAGCTGCTTCAGCAATTCAGATGCACTATTTCAGAATATGTATATTTTGGTGTGGAGAGTGTTTTCTTGAGTGCCCTTTTTTTTTCTCTATCTAAAATTTTCTCTCCATCAGTTTTTCCAAAACTCCCTCTTTTCGAACCCAAAATCTCTTTAAGTTTTGGAACCCAGAAAGGAAAGGAGAGGCCAGTCAAAAAAAAATCTCTCTTTTTCTCCCAAAACTAGCCTTTATATAGAGAACTGGCTTGGGCTTTTTAGGGCTTTAGCTGGCGTGGAACAAAATTCAAATGTGGGGCAATTTCGGGAGGTTTTAGCAAAATTGAAAAAAACTTTCCCTTGGATTCCCGCTCAACAAAAGGATTTCCCCCAACAAAACGTACCGAAATCCATTGTAAATAGAAGAATCAGCTAATAGAAAATGAGGGAGAATAGTAATCTTCCAAAAGCCAATGATAATACTCCAGCTATGTTCGAATTCGTACACCTCTATCCGAGAATTTTGGGATTTAAACATTGGATGAGATACCTAAGAGTGTTTGTAGAAGATTCTTGGCATCTTCTCATATGGATTTGCGTGGAACGCGCGCGATCATAAAGAGGAAAAAGAAAACGGGTTGGATTCGGGTGCTGCGTTGTTTGGTGTTGGTTGTTTATGGTGGAAATCAGATATAGGGTCGGGTCTTTAGGTTGTTGAGATTGACGAATTTGGAGCTGGTTCTGTTTGGGTTGAAATTATTGTGGGTTATCAAAGAATATTGTTACGATTTGGAATTGTTGGTGATTGCTATTGTTTGTTAGGTTAAGGAAAGAGACAAGAGGATTGTGTCGGGTTATTGATGGAGTGCGCTGGTGTGGTTTGGGCAAATGGAGTTGATATTTTTCTTTGTTGTTGGGCTGGTTAAATTTAAAAGGGCAAAACGGGCTGAAATTGGGTTACAAATTGAGTGGATTATGTAATTTGGAAATTTGGCCAGTTCATTTAAGTTTTGGCCAAATTGAAAATCAATTGGCCAGTTGCATCGCGATTGTGGCCAATTTGATTTCAATTATGGCCATATCTAATAGATTGGCTAAATTAAGCCAAAATTCTAAATGAATTTAGTTTCTCCTTTAACCCTGAGCTTATTGATTCGATAAAATCAAACACATATTTATTCAAATAAATTATGTGTAAGAATAAATTATATTTAAAATCAAGACTTTGTCCATTTAGATTAATTTTTAAGTTTAATCAATAAAAGTCTAATTTTAATTAAAAAAAATGTTCATTTAAATAACAAAATTATTACATTCTCGTATAAAAATACAAAGATATATAGTCGTTAATTAAATGAAAAAATTAACTCAAATAAATATTTTAAATTACATTTATTGGAATAAAATAATTATTGTGACTTTATTTTAAAATTGAAGAACTCGAAATTAAATTGGGTTGTGGAGGGCAAAAATTAAGTGTCAACAGAAGGTACTCTAGAAGACCCCATAGATAAGAATGAATGTAATCAAGTGTGCCTTTAGTTAAATGGATGCCTTTAGTTAATCTGACTCTCTTCTGCTTCCAAAATATGCAATGCTCATAGAACTCCAGTTTGGTAATACTCTGCCCATCATGACGTCCTCTCCATCTTAGTTCAGCCATCCCGTTTTCACTTACATGCCCCAAGCACATATGCCAAAGTTTAGCAACATTACTTTTTGATAGAGAGGAGGAGAAATAGCTGCATCACTTGTAATCGTAGAGCCTTGCAAGACATACAAATTTGAAGACTTTCTCTGCCCCTTCATGTAATATCTTGTATTTTCCTAACTTAAATTAACTCTCAGTCCATGAGTTATCCATTATAAAAAATTTTAAATACTCAGTATCTTTCAGTATAGAGCCTGCAAATGCATAGGAAAATCATTTATATTTCCAATGATATAAAGTTTACCAAAATCTAATACTCGAGTGAAGAGTTAGAGCCATTTTAGTTAAACAGTGTACCAACTGGCATTTCAGCACATCACGGAGGCATGCCAAATGGCAATTGTCAGAAACCAGTGATCCAATGTGATAACCCGGCATGGCAAAGAACTTCTAGGTCTCATCCAGTATGGCAACTTGATACCACCGCATCGCACCACTAGTCATTTTCATAATTGCCAATTTCCAGTTGCACTCCACGATTGTACCGCACTGCACCACAAGTCATTTTCCCAGTCGTCCTTTTTAAATAGTTTCCAGTGAATTCCAGTGGCTTGGTGCAATAGTGGCGCGTTGCGCCAGGTGCCCAAATTGGGTTTTTCAGTGATGAATTTTATATTATTTCAAGGGGTAGTTTGGTATTTTTCCATGGCCCTAATCAGTCCTAAATATGAAATTTAACCCTAAAAGAGCACTAATTGCTCATTATTCCATTATTTTTTCAAGATAAAAAAGTATTCTCTCCCAAATAGCAAAACCGTAGCTCTAAGAAATCAAGGTCAACCTCAATAATTTCTCCAAGAACTTCAAGAATTAACAACCCAAGGTATGTTAGGTGTTCATCTATGGGTAACTTTCACCCATAGAGTCCAAGAATCTCTTTTTAAAACTACAAGTTTATGGAATTGTTAATTCCCATGTTCGAAATTGATTGTACACATGTCTATGATGTTAATTTGGTTTTCAATCCATGATTATGATAATATTCATGAGAATAGAATAGTAGTTATGGGTACTTATATGAATTGCATCTTAAATCCATGAAATTGTATGTTTGGGCATTGTAGTTGAAATGTTTATATGTTATACATGATTATGTGCATTAGGTTGTACTCCCCAAGTATTTGATAGAATGTCCATGTGAATTAAATGATTCAATCATGACATGCTAGTGTATATACAAGCTTATTCCTTACAAGTGTTTGATAAAATGCATCTATGAATGAATTATGCACAAGTATACATTGTTATGTTATTCAAGATTATGCTATGCTTTACTTCTCATGCTATCGAGTCCTGGGGGTTCTTAATACCCAACAATCTTGCTGCTTACCTAAAGCCAGTGTTAGTTATAGAATAGTATCATTCCTGTCCCAATCAGTAGAATTTAGTCAGCTACAAAACTCAATAGAACTCAGTTAGTTATAGAACTCAGGAAAACTTAGTAAAACTCAGTATCAGTCTAGTCTAATTTAGCATACTCAGTTCAGTATCTTTCAGTTACGAGTAGGATTCAGCATCGAATGAACCTAAGAATGGGGGCTCACCTGCCAGTAGAGGGTGTGATCCTTAGAAGCAATCCTTATATTCTAGAACTACGTAGCCAGCATAGGTTGAGACATCAAACCTGCTAGTTGAGGGTTGATGAGGTGTTTTAAAATTCCAGTTGAGGGTTCCACCATTCTCATTAGAGTACCTGCGAGATGAGGGTAACTCTTTAGTGTCTTTGCCCATGGCACAGTACTGACACTCTTTCAATTGGGGTTACAGATTGGACCCCAACCCAGTTATCCTATTTTATTTGGGACATGTTGGTAAGATGATTACCTCTCATAGTTTCAGTTTTAGTCTTTAGAATAGAACTCACTTCAGTTCTATAGAATCAAGACCGCCAGATATAGTAAATTAGTGTCTGTAACTCAGTTATCAAAAATCTTAGACTATCAGTTACTCTGTATCAGAACTCAGTACTTAGATTCAAAAAAGCTCAGTTACATTATATATATATATGCACAGTATTGCATGCTCAGTATTAACAGGAGTTTAGATTATCCACGTACTCTTGTGTTTATTTTTTCTATATCATTCAGCCAGTTATTGTCATTCATATGAACCCTTGCATTCAGCCTTACCTCATTTAGCATTCTAGTACATTCCACATACTGACGTATACTCTTTCTTTATGCTATGATGTCTTATATTATAGGTTTGGAGGCTCAGGTTCCTAACCACACATAGATAGATCTAAATTCAACCAACAGAAGATTTAGTAGTGAGTCCTCATCTATAGGGGATATTCTTTCATTTCATTATTACAATAGACTCAGTATTTCAGTAAATGGAGTTACTTAGGGGATTGTCCCATCAACTCTACTTTCAGGCAGTTTCAGATTAGAGGCTTTTCAGATAGTTTTCAAATAATATTCAGTTTTATACATTCTTATTTCAGTTGATACACTTTATTAGTATTTACAGATTTTGAATCTTGTGGCATTTCATCCTATTTTTCTGCATTTATTATAGTATCATGTTTCAATAGTCACAACAGATATCAGTCATGGGTTAGCTTGTGGTCCTTCGGGGTCACAAGCACTTGTAACATCCAGGGTATAGACTCAGGGAATTATAAACTTGGTATCAGTGCCTAAGGTTCAACAGAATCTTAGGGAGTCTAAAAGCTACATAAATGTAGATTCTTGGGCATAGGTGTGTAGCGCACCATACATATGGACAGAAGGCTATGAAATATTTTAGGAAAAGTTTCCCTTCTTTTAGTATTCATGTCGTGCGAGTTAGTATGAGCTCAAGTTAAACTCTTGATATAATTCATCTCTTCCTTATGCTCTCAGAACATGTCTCTAGAGAAGCTAATGAAAGAAGTAATGAAAACCAGTTAGCTCCTTCGCCCATTCAGACAGATCCCCTGCATGAGCATATCTCTCACGCTTAATTTAGAGATTTTTTTGCTACCTTAGCTTATTTAGTGGTTTCTTAGAACAAGTTTTAGACTGTTGTCCTATCTAGGATTTTGACCTGCACTCAGCAGAGTGATGGAGGGCAGCAGAGGAAGAATAAGGAGGCTGGAACAAATAATTCTAGGCCAAGATTAGGGGGTAGTGACCATTCCTTGTTCCATCAGAGATTCTCAGAACTAGTTTCTCTTTCAGTCCGGACAACAGTGCCTATGTTTAGAAATAACAGTCAGGATGGCACGTCAGAATCTATTTCAAGGAATCATAAAAAGAGGTCGTACTCAGCCTCTTTGTGAAAATATTATATAAATCACCTAGGTGTGTGTAGAGTTGGTAGTGATGGATGTTTTGGATATAGCAGGGTAGGTCACAGATTCTGAGAATGTCCTAAGGCTGGGCTACGAAGTCAGCATAGTCATCCTTCAGCTCAGCCCGATCGCCTGAATCAGCAGGGTGCCAGTTTCAGTGCCACCAGTGGGCAACACCCAAATTGTCTTTGTGGATCTCAGTCTATACAAGATTAAGAAATTTCTCCTGACATGGTCACTGGTACAGTATAGATCTTTCATTTATGTATTCATGCCTTATTAAAACTAGGAACTTCTCTATCTTTTGTGACTCCCTACATAGCAGTCAACTTTCAGTCAGACTATAAATCTTAACAGGACCTTTCTTAGTGCTTACCTCAGTAGGTAAATCTATTCCATCCAGACAAGTATACCAAAATTGTTCGGTTACTGTACTTCAGAAAATCCCTTTAGTTAATTTCAGTAATGGAGTCATTCCATTTTAGTTTCCTGATGGACCAATCATTGAATGAAGGGGTAGTACCTCAGTTTCAGTTGATTTAAGTTTAAATCTCTAGATTAAACTAGTAGAAAGAGATGTTGAGAACTATAAGTTAAGTCAATGTTGATGTTGCTATTTAATGATTGTTGGGGAAGTAGAAAGCTAAGAATCGTGTATCGAAAGGAAGTACTAGATGTGGATCTTACATTATCAGGAGTAGTTCTTCAGAATGAGTTTAGTCTTTTTGAGCTTTGTCATATCTCAGACTCTAGAGTAAAGTGGTTTCAGTTTGATTTAGAGTTTATTAAGTGCCTCACAGACTTAGAATAATGACTTTAAGCTAAGGGGGAGATGGTAGAACAAGTAACCAAGTCATACTTTCAGATTTTATTAGTAATGTCAGGATGTGTAGAAAAGCAGTAGGAGAGGTTGATTCCCAACCCTTCTTTACTTCAGTGCAACGTCTTGTACTTTACCTATCACGATATCTACTCATGCCTCATATGTCAGCTTTATGATCATAGCTCCTATTTGTACACATTCTCAAAAATCATGTACACTTACCATTCCTAGTATAAGGAGTTCCACTTCACTCAATGTTATGAATCATGTTCCATGAATACAGAAACTCTGAACTCAGGTCATGCAGTTCATGACTCATGTACCCACACCTTACAGTACGCTCAATTTCCATGACTCCAGCTACCCTTCTAATGATCACCTAAATTTAGATTTCATCATGTATATCCTCTATTTAGATCTCTTGACAAAATCTAGGATGTGGATGTTCTATTTGTCAGGCCTTAGTTAAGTGTCAAGTTTGGTATAGTGCCATTCATGCTTTAGGTACTCATGTTTTAACCTTCAGTAAAACTCTCCTTATGAAAAGATGTAGTGATAAGAAGTTGCTTAGATGGAGGATAATAAATATTTCATGTTAAGAAAAGATTTTTGCACAGATGTTTTACACGAGGAGACAATTGTGAAGATATGCTTGAATGTCATGTTAGTGTATGAGTAAATGGCTAGCAAGAAGTTATGTTTAGTTGCTGAAAGGTGGGGGGATTAGAATTTTTCATGAGATGAGGAGTTGAGAAAATGTAGAGTGTGATTGTATATTCAGATCCTAGATTTATGTTAGTTTCCATCACATAGTTTCAAACTCAGTATTCAGTTTTAGTTATAGTCCTAGTTAAAGTCTCGAGTCAGAATTTAGTTCAAAACTCAGTTCAGTCTCTGATTTGGTTGACCATAGCGTACAGTTATCAGTTACTCAGTTACCAGTATTTCAGAATCATTTATATGCTTGGTCCATCATCCTCGGATAATACAATTTTCATGAATTGATGCTTAGTTATCTTATTTTACTCAGTCAATCCTTACCTCATATGAATACTACTCTATAGTTTCAGTCCAGTTATTCAAACTAAGTGCAGTTTAGTCTTACATGACCAATATTCCGCTATCAGTCATTCAGCTAATCAGGTAAGTTAGAATGTTTATGCATACGTGCTCAGTGCCCATGTAAATTTTTTAAGTAGTCTCAGGTGAAGTGCCGTAATAAGGTGGAGGGTATAGTTGATAGAGTATTCGAGGAATATAATATGTCTAAGCTTGAAAATTTGTAGTTATAATGCATAAGGCTTAGTCACTCTATTTTAGATGATGTTTCATAGGCCTCGCCTTATGTTATAGAACTATAGCCATGTTGTAATTTTTTATTCAGATGTTTTATTCAGCTCATACCAAGATTCCTTGCTCCCTAAAGTCACTAGAATTCTATAGAATGAGTGTCAAGGAAATGATCCAATCAAGTATAAGTTTTCTGCATGAGTTATTTCGTAAAGCCAGTACTTCAGTTTAGCAATTAGATGGACAAGCTGGTATGGTTTGGTTTCCCATCTTTCCATCTAGTTGCACTATCCGAAGTCTTATCAATGTAA
Source organism: Capsicum annuum (assembly GCF_002878395.1). Taxonomy (NCBI): domain Eukaryota; kingdom Viridiplantae; phylum Streptophyta; class Magnoliopsida; order Solanales; family Solanaceae; genus Capsicum; species Capsicum annuum. The sequence continues at coordinate 52,924 of NW_025841744.1, forward strand.
CCATTCCAAGATAGATAAACCAGGTAGTCGGGTGTTCAGCTCAGTTCATGTATCAAGTCTCAGTTTCAGATCCCAGATATTCAGTCATGATTTAGTTCGTAGATGCCTTGTGCATTGTCCTAGTATTTCTTCAGTAGCTCAACCAAGTTAGTATACTATAGGGGACGTATTATCCAAAAAGGGTGATGCAAAGCTCTCGTGACCTAAACCTTCTATGTTCTTTTCTCATAACGAATCCATTTTGGAGTAGTGGGTACTCCCAAGTTGACCCTCAAGTTCCAATCTCAGCTGTAAACTGTGTATTCAAGGGCCAGTTCTGTCACACCCCTTTTTAACCAAAAAGATACTTTTTAAGTGTGTAAGGATTTTTATTATTAAGTGGCAAAAGATTGAAAATTTGTTTCGAAAAGGATTCATTTCACAATTAAATTTAGAGTCACCACTTGGCATAGATCAGGTATGCCAAATCACCTTTGAAAATCTTTTTTCAAAACCGTTTGACTCTAAAAACTGATCCGCGAATAGAGATTCCATCTAAGGAATTCTGTTGACCGAGGAGAAGGTATTAGGCACTCCTAGATACCGTGGTTCGACCATGGTCGCTTAGTGGAGCGTATCGGCTAATTTGACATTATGAATATATAAACCACACAAAACACATAAAACAATCATTCAAACACACAAAAAAAACAAATAAAAAATATAGTTTTCAATCCAATTATACAGTCCGAAATAAAAAATAAAAAAATGCAAAAATATAAACCTACGCTAACCTACACTAGTACTAAACTATGCTCCGATGCTTTACTTTACCCGATGTTCTGGGCATTGACCGTGCACCATCTTTAAGTACAACTTTGTCAGGGCATTCCCCAAATAAAGCAATACAGGTACCTTGGGGCATTCCCCGGCCAAATGAGTACATTTTTCTCAATGCTAGAAAACCAAACCATTCAACAAAATTTTAAATATTCGACAAAACAACAAATTCTAAACTTTGCCTACCTAACCTACGTTTTCCTATCCCACTCGACCTACCAATGAATCAAACTAACCAAAATTCACCAACTATATCAAGTTTTCAATTCTCACCCCCAATTTGTTCTCCAAATTCCAACAATTCACGATCACTACTTTAACAATACACAATCATTGTCAACGAAACCAAACAAAAATATTGATATCACCCAAGTATTAATATCATGCTTCACACAAACCAATCACACATGTATAATGAAATCAAAATTAGAACGAGATAGAATTGGACCTCAAATCCAGTTGTATTGTGCAAATTATGCAGTTGGGTGATGGAATTGGATCCGAAAACTTCGAATAATGACCCTCAACATGAACCACACCAATCTTGATATGCCTTTTGCTTTGCTTTTACCACTTTGAATTTGAAACTCAATTAATATGTCCAACCTGCTCCCATCGACAACCAATGATAAAATCATTCTTAATTAAATCAAAAGAAACCAATGCCAGAATCGTGAAATCAAAACCAAATTGACCCAATCCACGCCCATAACCAATTTCACATAAACCGATCTAATTTCACCATTTTCCAGAAGATTTGACATGAATCAGACCATAAAAGGTCGATTTCAGTTGTTTGGGGGTTGATTTTGCCAATTCCGGTGGTGGATGAGCCCTTTCCAGCAAGCTTCAGGCGAATACTCGCCGGTCTTTGATCTCTCTATTCTCTCTCGCATGATCTCTCTCTTCCTCTTTCAATTCTCTCTCACACCATTTTTCACTAGTCTGTTCTCCCTCTCTCTCTCGACTCACTGTGTATGTGTGCTTATTATAAAGAAAGAGGAAAAATAGAGTCTCTATTTCCCTAGTGTGTGTGCTTTTTTTTGTGAGTTTTGTGTATTTGTATGTGTATGTGATTATATATGTCGTGGATGAGAGTATGTGTGTGTGGATGGCATTTGTATGGCAGTGGTAAGTGATCTGTTAAGAAAATGGATTTTTATGAATTTGTTGTGAGTGTTATCGTGTTGGAGAAAATAGAAGCTGATGGTATGAATATCAGTAGGGATGATGGTAAGAGTTGTGTGTTCAAAATGGTGAGGATTTTCTGTGTATCCTCTCCTTGTGAAGGGGAATATTGTTGCCTATATATGTTAGAGTAAATTGTGTAGAAGAAAAAAGAATTCCAGTGCCCCCTATCTTTCCTGAAAGGTTACTGTGTATGTATATCCCCTTTTTTTTGCTTTTTGGAGAAGAAATGTGAGGGGGGTCACGTGGGTAGGAAGGTGGGGTAGGGTTATAGTGGTTAGGTGAGGGGTGAGGTGTCCTAATTTTATTGAGGAGGTTATTGGGATGTTTAAAATAAAACAAAATATGTTAGGATTTGTTATTTGGATAAAGACAAAAATTAATAAATAAATAAGTAAAATGATGATGTGTTTATTTATTTATTTTTCTTGTGGAAAAATTACAACGTGGATAGGATACGTGGTAAGATGGGGTAAATGATAAAACTGAATTGTGAAGGGACGAAATTACGTATCTACATCATACCCCCTTTGGATGTAATACAAGGTGTTTTCATTCAAAAAAGTAGACAACGAGACAGAATTTTGTCCCGATCATCATTCAAAAGGAAGGAACAGAAGAAATGAGGGCCCTCGAGTCTATATCGACATCCTATCTACTTGAGTTAAGAAGGAAACCGATCACAGGTACCTCCAAAGGAAGGAGAAGGACTATACTGAGTTGGAGAGTCGAGCGAGGTACCATCTAGATTCCAGTCCATGGCTCTATTATTACATTAGAAATGAAAATTACAAGTTAACACGTAAATGAAATTACAAAAATCCTATCTATGCAGCTTCTTTTGGACTTTTGACTCGAGTTTTATCACCCTATTCTTCAGGATGGCTCCTGACTTGCAATTTCTTCAACTTGTCGCTTGGATTTCAATTGTTTCACCCTATTCTTCAGGCGTGCTCCTGACTTACTATTTTTCCTTTTGATTTACTTGCCTTATTGTTTGACTTTCAACTTCTTTACCCTATTCTGCAGATGAGCTCCTGACTTACAATTTCATCACCCTGTTCTTCAGGCGGGTTCCTGATTTTCAATTTGATCACCCTGTTCTTCAGGCAGGTTCTTGATTTTAAATTTCATCACCCTGTTCTTCAGGTGGGCTCCTGCAATCAAAATCAAAACTACAATAAAAATTATCCCAAACAAAGATTATGATAATGAAGGATTTCATTTTTTGAAAGTATGGTCCAATTTGCAGGAGGGTCCTGAACATAAAGTAAATTCTCATTTTTCAGAAGGGTCCTGCACATAAACTAAATTCCCATTTTTCAGGAGGGTCCTGAACAGAAAGTAAATTCCCATTTTTTAGGAGGGTACTAAACATAAAGTAAAATCCCATTTTCAGGAGGGTTCTGAACAGAAAGTAAAGTCTCATTTTTCAGGAGGATCCTGAACATAAAATAAATTTTTATTTTTTAGGAGGGTCCTGAATATAAAGTAAATTTCTATTTTTTCAGAAGGGTCCTGAACATAAATTAAAGTTCCATCTTTTAGGAGTGTCCTGAACATAAAGTTAAATCCTATTTTTCAGGAGGGTCCTGAACATAAAGTAAAATCCCCATTTTTCAGGAGGGTCCTGAACAGAAAGTAAAAGTCCCATTTTTCAGGAGGGTCATTAACATAAAGTAAAATCCTATTTTTCAGGAGGGTCTTGAACATAAAGTAAATTCCCATTTTTCAGGAAGGCCCTAAACACAAAGTAAAATCTCATTTTCCAGGAGGGTCCTGAACATAAGGTAAAATCTCATTTTTCAGGAGGGTCCTGAATAGAAAGTAAAATTCCCATTTTTCGGAGGGTCCTGAACAGAAAGTAAAATTCCCATTTTTCAGGAGGGTCCTGAACATAAAGTAAAATCCCATTTTTCAGGAGGGTCCTTAGTATAAAGTAAAATCTAATTTTCAGAAGGATCCTGAACATAAAGTAAAATCCCACAGGTGTGCTTTTCTAGAGGTAGCTAAATTAAGTGAAGCGAATTTTGCCCCTACTTTCATCAAAATCTTTTGTGGGTGTTAAACTCAATCACAACTATTTGCAACAGTGCTTAATGCAAAGATGAATCAAGATTCTGATAAACAAGTGCACTTTTATGGATGAAATTAAATGACTGAGACCATGAAATCCCTCTCTTAATAATGAAAGTGAAGGGTCTTTACTAAAGTGCATCTTTCAGAATTAACGGTTCAAATTAGGAAGTGCACCTCCTAGACATGAGACATGAAAGACCCAAATAAGAGAATTTGTCTCTTAGGGGTATAAGATGATGAGTTTTACTACAATTAGGTTTACCAAACCTGTACAACATCACTGTATTTGAATTTTCAGAAATGAGGAATTTCACCTCTAGATATTTGTTCTTTGAAGCCCTTGATTAGAAGATCGCAATTGTTCCTATTTCATACAAAAAAAACTTGTGAGTTTAAAACAGGGTGGTTGACTTGTGGCTTTGGGTTTTGAGGAGATTTCTCTTGCACTTGTCCTATTTAGATCTTGCTTCCAATCATTAGCATTTGCCATTGCCTTGTTGCACCGTCGGTCCAAACTCAGAATATCAAGAGTGACTCTAAAACAAATATAGTATCTCTGTTTTGCTATATTTCTCAGACAATCCCCTTTAAACCTTGGTATTTCCCTGAATTCCCTAAATTTTCATGTTGACACAACCTTCTTCAAGCCTTGTTCTGACTTGAAATATTGTTTCTTTCATGTGCTGGGCCCCTCGTCTTGCTTTGTGCATTGAAGAAGCTGGTAGCCATTTTTGAAATCTTTTCTCATTTGTTTTGACTTAGACTTGACTCAAATACATAAGACAAAATGACAATGATTTATTTTTTTACTTGGATAACTAACTCAAGAAAAGAAAATAAAACAAAACATAGAGAAGAAAGAAAAGACAATGAACCTCCCCTTTTGAAACAAAGAAACGAAAAATTTATCTAAAAATAATAGTCAACTCTAATGATTATGCCATGCATTTGGATTAATCTGTCTAACTTTTCTACCCACAATTTCTACCATCTGTTTAGTTAATGGCCATGAAACTGAGTTACTTTCTTGGGCCAATTGTATTTAAGACCTTATTCGGCTAGTGACACCTTGAAGGGTTTTCGCCAACAAGCCTCTCCCATTCTTCTCTTAACTCGCCATCGCCTTATGGTGACCATGAGGGTTTTCACCACTAAGACTCTCTCGTTTTTATTTCTCTAAACTTAACATCACCTTACGATGCCCGCGAGGATTTTCACCAATAAGTATTGCTCATTTTTATTTCTCTCTTGATTTCTTACGCTGAGGAAGATAAGTAGTTCCCAAATGCATCATCATATCCATTGCATCCTTAGCCATAACATCCTCAAAGATTGATTTGAAGGTCATTCTTTTGTTGTAACTCGACTTTTGGATAAGGTTAGAAAGAAAGGATGGCATATGGCTCAAACGACACTTGAACTGCGGTAGGACTTACAACTTTTAGAATCGACTCAAACAATAAAGATCAACTCATGCCCCAGTTTCTTTTGACTGGAAAATACTAAATTGTTTATTTGGTTGGACCGAGCTCAGAGTAGGGAAGCCTACGTATCTCACCCCCGAGAGAGAAGTATAAGGTCATGCATAGTTCTAGCAGCTTGTTTTGCTTGATTCTGACTTCTTATTTTCTCTTTTATTGACTTTTTTTCTCTTTGAAACTTTTCTGACTCTATTTTTCTTGACACTCTTCTCTTTACTTTCTTTGGACATATTTTCTTCTTCTTTTTCTTTTTTTTTTGAAAATTTTCTAACTCTATTATTTTGCTCAAAAATTTTCTTTTGAGCTTTGCTGACTCTATCTTGATTCCAAAAGAGGGGTATGAAAGAAAATAACACTAAGGCTCAAATGGGGTAAACAAAGAATGAAACAATATCTAGATAGCAGAATGAAATGCCTTAGTCATATCAATCATTAAAGATGCTAGTACATAGCATGCAATGTGAAAGTACACGATCAATATCACTTATGACATGTTTTACAACACTAACTTGCCCGAGCATGTCTGCTGCCTCTTCTTCTACATTTTTCGAGCATACAACTCCACCTTTGTTGTACATCTCTCACATTGTATGACTCATGCTTTTGTGGAGTTGATTTTTGTTCTGTTCCTCGGGATCACACATTCGCTAATTTACCTAATTGAGCTATGTTTTCCAATTGATAACCAAGTTATTCTTACGCTTCTCAAAATAATTGCCTTTATTTTCAAAGAAAGCTTCAACTCATCACCAAATGTCTCAACACTCTACCTATTTCCTCAGATGCTTTTTCTAACTTTAGCCCTCTGATTCATAGATTATGCTTAAAACAAGACTTTAAGATCTGGCTGAAATTCTGCAAGCATGTCATATCACTAGAGCCAACATAAAATGTACTATTTAAAGAAAACAAACAAAAAAAACACATATTTAAAAAACAAAGGAAGAAGGGAAATTCTCTTTAGTTGAAATAAAAGAGAAAAGGGTTTGAACATAAACGACAAAGGGACAAAATAAGATAGATCCCGAATTACAACCCTGCAATAATTTAGAAAATAAAAAAGAAAATAAAATAAACCACCAGACCTCTTTCTAGTATGGAGAGGGGTGACTTCTCAATTACTCAGCCTGACAACTTAGCCACTGGTTTGCATTTCAGCATGACAATAGCTTCCCGCACTGTCAATGTTTTACACCATAATTTATCCATATTCAATCATTTTTTTAATTTGTCTTTTTAATTCTCGACAATCCTCAACACCATGACCCTGAGCCTTAGAATTATATGCACATCATACATTAGGATCAAAATTTCTTGAATGAAGTTTAAGAGTGTGCCCTAGGAGAGAAGTGATCATGCCCCACTGTACTAATCTCTGAAATAAACTAGCATACGACTCTCTAATTTTTTTGAAGTTATCTCTTAACTTCTGCCTTATTACATTGTTTGATTTGGATCGAACATTGAGCCTAGAAGGGATTTTCCATGTTTTTGGAGTTGGAGGGTGACTCTGAAGCATTGGTGCACGCTATTTTAAGTAAGAAGAGAGTTGAACATATGGTTGTGCACAGTATACTAGATATAGAGGTGGGGAAATGGAGTATAATGGATTTGGGCAGGGATTATAGAGAGCTTGGGTAAGAACTTGGGCTGGAGACTGATGGTGACGATGACGTCGTCTTCTTGGATGTTCCTTTCTCCAACTACTCTAGCAGCTGTATCTTTGTCATTCTTCTTCCCTCATATTTCCCTTACTTGTCTGCAATATTTTCCCAAATGCTTCACAAATTCCTCATGTTCATCTTGCTCCTCAAGTTTTAATATCTAAAGGATTAGAGGGAGGTTAACACTTAAAGACATTACTTAGTCTTTATATGAAACATCTGCTTTACCCACGGGTCCTAGGGAAGTTTTCCTAGAATTTTTTGCACTCTTCATTTTTCCAACCATTTTCTGTAGGCTCGGGAGTATAGAAATGATCATTGAGAGTATTGAACATGTGTCTACTAGTAGATTGGGGTAGCACAACCGTTGGATGGATAGCCAAAGTAGAAGCCTCAACAGAAGGTTGAGAAACAAAAGTACAGGCGGTATGTGGTGCTGTCAAGTAACAGGCTTATACTGAGAAGCTAGAGGAAGAGTGACGAAAGCATTGGGATGCTTTTGGCTTGAAAGGAATTCTGAGTCATGTTACAGTACATCAACGAAAATAGAAAATTGACTTTGCAGTTCTGATGGAAGACTCAAGGTATTTGTAGGGTCAATAGTGCTGAATGGAGGAGGAGGTAGCCCACTAGCCCAAGCTCGGTGCATTTGATTCCTTTGTTGTCTTAGTCTCCTAATCTCTTTCTCTAATCTCTTATTCTCCTGACTCTTTGTTCGATTCATGATGTCACTCTCTATATCCTCATTGGACACAATTAACCCTTCCTTGAATTTGGTGTGATATGGAGGACCAACTATAACGCCACAAATCAATCACCTTAAACTAACTGAACAAAAGGTAACAAATGTGTTAGAGTGAAACACTTTTTCAAAGCTCGTTTTCTCCTTTTCTTTTTCTTTGGAAAAGATTACCGAGCCCAAGAAGGGCGCCTACGTATCTCACTCCCAAAAGAGGAGAATCAGGCGTGCGTAGTTCGTGAAGTCTTTCAAAAATGGCCAATTAAATTCTTTTCCTTTCTTTTTCTTTTTCTTGAAACCTTAAAAAAAAGAAAATAACAAATTGTCAAAAGAATTGGCGAAAATCTTTTTGCATTTTTCAGGTTTATATCCCTATACAAAATAAAACTTATGATTACCAAAGAAAAATCTTTTTGGGTTTTCAATTTTGAATTTCATATGAAAATTAAACTTGAACCTATTAAAGGAAAATCTTTTTGTAGTTTTTTCTTTTACAGATGTATATGAAACACTTACTCTAAACAAAGAGTGAAGAAAATCTTTTTGAAATTTTCAAATAATATCCCCAAACCCACAATAGGCTGCCTACATATCTCACTCCCGAGAGAGAAGAATCAGGGGTGCGTAGTTCGTCCAGATTGGATAATTTGGTATTAAATAATGAACTGAACCCTAACTTGAGAGACACAACCATAGACAGATGATGAAAAATGCTGATAAAATCTTTCTTGGAGGTTTTTAATTTGACATTTCACATAAAAATGACACCAACTATGAAAGAAAAATCTTTTTGATATTTTTATTACATGAAATGTACAAAACTTCTACCATCTTTTTTGAATTATACTTTTATAAAAAGCTCCTAAAAAAATCTTTTTTGAAAATTTTGAATTATGAATGCAAGCTAAAGGAATCAAAAGAAAATCATTTAGATTTTGATTTTTTTTGACAAATGAGTGAAAAAAGTAAAAAAATCTTTTTGAATTGTGAAAAACAAAAGCCATAAAGAACTCTAAAAGCTACGAAACTCCTTTTGACTCACTTTTCTTTTTTTTTTTCCTAAACACATGCTCCTTTAATTCTGGCACATGTTTTCCCCTAAATCAGTCTGTCAAATGACCCCGTTACGCTAGAAAATGCAAAATTTAGCATGTTGGGATGGTTTAAAGGTGAGTCTCCTGCAAAGGACCAAGTGGGCCCTGCTAGGTCTCAGTATGATGCACATAAGCATAACCTAAAGGCTGACCTACGTTGAGGTTCACTAACAAGGCTGTTCAGAGGAGCGTATGATCGATAGTGGCTGCGATAACTTTCCACCCACTCCATACGTCCAATGGCTCCCCTTCCTAAAATAAGGGTGACTCAATTAGAGTTTGTGTAGACAACATTCACTCCGAGACTTGTTGCAGAAAGAATTGACTTGGTTTATGCAAATGATGCCAGATATAAAGCAGTAACACATAAAAAAAATGTAACCAAAGAGCACGTAGGCGCACAACAGTGATAAAACAATAATGTAAAACTATAACACAAACAATATTTATACACCCATAATGTCAATAAAAGCCGATATAACTCCAAAAATAAGCTCGAATTCTGAAAAATTCCCAGCGGAGTCGCCAAAGCTGTCACAACCCTTTTTAACCAAAAAGATTCGTTTTAAGTTTTAAAGGGTTTGTATTATTAAGTGACAAAAGATTGAAAATTTGTTTCGAAAAGGATTCATTTCATAATTAAATTCAGAGTGACCACTTGACATAGATCGGGTGTGCCAAGTCACCTTTGGAAATCCTTTTTCAAAACCGTTTGACTCTAAAAACTGATCCACGAATAGATATTTCATCTAAGAAATTCTGTTGACCGAGGGAAAGGTGTTAGGCACCCCTCGATCTCGTGGTTCTACCATGGTCTCTTGGTGGAGCGTATCGGCTAATTTGATATTACAAATATATAAACCATACAAAACAAATAAAACAATCAATCAAACACACGAAACAAAAGAAATAAAAAATATAGTGTTCAGTCTAATTATACAGTTTGAAAAAAAAAATAAAAAATGCAAAAATATAAACCTACGCTAACCTACACTAGTACTAAACTATGCTCCGATGCTTTACTCCACCCGATGTTCCAGGCCTTGACCGTGCACTATCTTCAAGTACAACTTTCTCGGGGCATTCCCCGAACAAAGCAATGCAGATACCTCAGGGCATTCCCTGGCCAAATGAGTACATTTTTTTCAATGAGAGAAAACTAAAACCTTCAACAAAATTTCAAATATTCAACAAAACCACAAATTCTAAACTTTGCCTACCTAACCTACGTTTGCCTACCCCACTCGACCTATCATGATACTTATTATGTTCAATTAACATCCATTTTAAGTCCAACAACTAATGAATCAAACTAACCAAAATTCATCAACTATATCAAGTTTTCAATTCTCACCCCTAAATTAATTCTCCAAATTCCAACAATTCACAATCACCACTTTAACTCCATAATCATTGTCAACGAAACCAACTAAACAAATAGAAATCACCCAAGTATTTATACCATGCTTCACACAAATCAATCACGCATATATAATGAAATCAAAATTAGAACGAGATAGAATTGGACCTCAAATCGAGCTTTATTATCTAAATTATGCAATTGGGTGAAGGAACCGGATCCAGAAACCTCAAATAATGACCTTCGACACGAACCACACCAATCTCAATATTTTTTATTTTTCATTTACCAATTCAAATCTGCAACTTAATTAATCTATCCAACCCACTCTCATTGAGAACCGATGATAAAATCAGTCCAAATTGAATCAAAAGAAACCAACGCCAAAATTGCAAAATTAAAACCAAATTGACCCAATCCATGCCCAAAACCAATTTCGCACAAACCGACCCAATTTCACCATTTTTCGGTGGATTTGACCTGAATCAGACCATAACAGGTCGATTTAAGTTGTTTGGGGGCTGATTTTTCCAATTTCGATTGCAGATGAGCCCTTTCCTATAAGCTTCAAGCAAAGACTCACCGTTCTCCAATCTCTCTCTTCTCTCTCACGTGATCTCTCTCTCTACCTCTCTTAATTCTCTCTTACACTATTTTTTTTACTGATCTGCTCTCCCTCTCTCCCTCATCTCACTATGTATATGTGCATATGTTGAAGAAAAAGGAGAAATGGAGTCTCTGTTTCCTTGGTGCGTGTGTTTTTTGGATTGCCTTTTTTTGGTGAGTTTTTTTATATGTGTATGTGAATATAGATGTTGTGGATGAGAGTATGCGTGTATGGATGGAATTTGTATGACAATGGTGAGTGATGTGAGAAGAAGATGGATTTTTGTGAATTTTCTATGAGTGTTATCGTGTTGGAGAAAATAGAAGATGATGGTGTGAATATTAATAAGGATGACAGTGAGAATTGTGTGTTCAAAATGGTGAGGATTTTCTGCGTCTCCGCTATCTGTGAAGGGGAATATTGTTGCCTATATATGTGAGAGTAAATTGTGTAGAAGAAAAAAGAATTCCAGTGCCCCCTTGTCTTTCCTGGAAGGTTCCTGTGTATGTATATCCCCTTTTTTTGCTTTTTAGAGAAAAAAATGAGGGGGGTCACGTGGGTAGGAGGGTGGGGTAAGGGTATAGTGGTTAGGTGAGGGGTGAGGTGTCCTAATTTTATTGGAGAGGTCATTGGGATTTTTAAAATAAAGTAAAATTTGTTAGGATTTGTTATTTGGATAAAGACAAAAATAAATAAATAAATTAATAAGTAAAATAATGAGGTGATTATTTATTTGTTTTTCTTAGGGAAAAATAACCACGTGGAGGGGATACGTGGTAAGATGGGGTAAATGATAAATCTGAATTGTGAAAGGACAAAATTACGTGTCTACAAGTTCAGTTTATGATATCCAGTTCATGTATCACGTTTTAGGCTTAGTTCAATACTCACATTCCCATTCATGCGTGTTCAGTAAATGATCTCGAGTTAAAATCGGTGATTCTGTATTCTTGAAAATCTCTCCCATAAAGGATATTAAGAAGTTTGACAATAAGGGAAAGCTCATCCCTAATACGCCGATCCTTATAGAATTCACAGTCATTTCAGAAAAGTATCTTATGAGCTCGAGTTTCCTTCAGATCTAGCTTCAGTACACCCAGTATTCCATGTCTCCTTGCTAAAGAAATGCATTGGTGACCTAGAAGTCATAGTTCCCTTAGAGGATGTAAATATTAAGAATAATATCTCTTTCGAAGAGGTTCCAGTCCAAATCCCCGATCAATAGATTCACAGTATGAGGAACAAGGAAGTTCCTTTGGTCATAGTTCTTTGATGGAATAAGTCCGTTAAGGGAGCTACTTGGGAAGCTAAAGCAGATATGCAAACCAAGTATCCTCACCTATTCTCCGTAAACTCAGATCTTGTTCAAGGTAACAGTTTTTCTTAGCTCTACTCAGTTCCATATTCAGTTAAAGTTGTAATGTTGGTATTCGTGATAACGCTCAACTTACACGTCAATTTAGTACAAGGCAGTCGTCGTCAATATATTTACCCAACTATGGAGTCGGGGTTGAATCGACAGGGAATAATGTGAGTGACGATTAAACTAATTTGAAACAATATCTACAAGTTGAATTCAAACAGATGATACGAAAAGATAAAATGGGGGTTTTGGAGATTAGAAAATAATTGTCGGTCACTTTAGTTTCAGTGTTTGAAATCAAGAGTTTATGGAAAACCAGAGTTATGTTCACTATGGGTGTTGGGATTTGACAAATGCTAGTAACGATTCAAGATTCTTGTGCTAGGTAGGAACAACAAATTATCCTTGTCGAATTTATGCCTAAATGCCTCTCGACCTACTTAAGCATTGAAATACCTAATGCTCTCGAACTTAGGGAATTTATATTTCATAATAGGATGTTATCTCAGGTTAATTAATCTTGCTACAACATTAATTATTAAACGGAAGATTGGTAGCTTCCAAGTCCCTTTTGATAATTCTCTTCTTACTAGGGTTGTTTATTAGTTCAAGCAAATCACTAGTAAGCAGGACCTATTGTTTACAGCCAATAGATAAAGTGTAAAGCAGAGGGATTACCAAGAAGTTACTACCATCGTTAGAATCCTGAACACTTAGTTGCGTTAAAAACCCAAATGCATAGATCCCGTAACTCAGGTTAAGGAGTTTAGCTACTCATACTGTAAAGAGCAATACAAATTGTTGAATTCATAATGCTATGGGATAAGACTTACAGTAAAAGTGAATAGCAACAGTTGTATCTCAGATTAAATTACAGTACAAAAATCCCAAAAAATAATATGTTAATCTCTCTAAAGATAACTGTAAACTTGTATAAAAAACTAGAGAGCAACACGTTAAGTTCAAGTCCAGAATGTCAACTACTAGCCCCCAAGAAAACCCTAAACAATACTTTAAATAGTTCACCCTAATTATGGAAATAGAATCACAGAGTTCAGTAATTTCTGGGATAGGTAAACACATTTTGTGATACCTTATTAGGAGTCTGGCGACTTATCACAGATGTCCCCAGCTCCTCTTAGCTTATAAAATTCGCTGCCTTAGGCTGACGAAAAAGCATGATGGCTTATCGGATCTTTGACAACTTATCACAGATGTCGTCGATGATTTACTTCAGCTCTTATGTTTTGCCTTAAGCTAATGACGATCTTAATGGCTTATCACAACTCCGACAGCTTATCACATGTCATCGTCACTTCTTCCAGTTGAATCCTATTATCTATTTAAGGCTGACGATGAAGCTGATAACTTATCAGTATTCTAACGACTTATCAGGAATGTCGTCAGCCACACTTCTCTTCTATTTACTTTAGATTTCAACTCTTTTACTTCCATTATTGTTGGTTCTCTTGCATCTTGACTTCCACTGCAAAATCAAAGATAAAACAATCACAAATGATAAAAATTGCTTAAGAATTTGTAATTATTCTCAGTTAAAAACCTCAAATGTGTTAGCATCTGCTCACACATCAACACCCTCAACTTAAAACAATTTCTTGTCCTCAAGCAACTAAAACACAACAAAGAGGATACAAAGTACATTTGGCAGTCAATCATCTATATTATCTCAAAACCATCTTTACCTTCTCCAAGGTCAATTAATTCCAAATCAACTGTGTATGCTACTGAAGAACAACAATGGGACACACAACGGGAATTAGGTAGTATCTCACAAACACATGGCACAAAGGTACATCACAAGCTACTACCTATTCGGTTCATGCAATTGTTAGCCGTGATTATCATGTCCCTAGTCCTAATACCATAAAAAGATTCACAGTAGTCACATCTAGATGCACATCAGAAAGTTACCAGACAAATAATTGGAGTGGTATTTATCATTCCATGAAACATCAAAAAAAATATGTCAACTGTCCTAGTTACTTATTTTCCCCCCAAAAAACCACAACACATCACAAAACAAACACAATACGCCTAAAAATGCCGTCTCTATTAGGAACAAGACTTCAGTGAAAAGAGGCATGACAACAAAAACTCCAAGAGGACATCAACACCCACAAGTAGTCACACCCTCAACTTATAATCATACATTGTCCCCAATGCATCAAACCAAAACAAGAGAGTCAGAAACATACCTGTGGCATCATGGATGCAAAGATCTGATGTCAATCATATAATACGAATACAAACAACAAAATACCTTGGGTTGCCTCCCAAGAATTGCCTAATTTAGTGTCGCGGCATGACCCAACTCATCTTTTTCCTCCAACTTGAGGATATGAATTTCACCCCCAACTTAGAGTTCATCTTCTTAAAGTGAGCAATAGACATTATTTTTATGTTGCTTAAAGGGGAGTGGTACAAAAATTAAGAAGTCGAGTAATAGAGTGAGCACGGTAAACCACTCGACCTTAAAGTGAGGTGTATTTTTATGTTGCTTATCAAGTGTAAAATAAAGAATATAGGATTTTAGTTCCTTATATTCACACTCTTCCACTATTTTAGATGATTCCACAGACAAGATATCATCTAAAAATAATGTGTAAAAATGCTTCGAGTGAGGCCCAACTAATTCTAATTCAAAATTTACACTATCTACTACACAATTACTTTTATTCACCTTCTCAATGTTAGTCTCAAGATCAAGATGTTAATCGAGTGGTTGCGATTCTTAAGTTTTCTCCTCAAATTAGCTAATGTCCCCCTCATATTCTTCTTTGTTTAGCCATTGTAAACATGGTGGGAGTGGTAACTCTTTTAGTTCTGCCCATAGCTGTTCTTGATTGTTTAAGATTCATTTCATCAATTTGTTCGCTTGAATCATTTCAACATACATATCTTTAGTATGATCACTTTGACCACAAGCCAAATGCTAAGTTACAGTAAGTAGGACAATATCTACATCATATTATGAAGGTCCCATCCATACACTTCCAGGTAAATCTGGACAGCAAGCCTCAAAATATGGTCCCCCACAATAATACTAAGAATCATCACAAGAATCATTATCACTCAAAAAAACCATCTATCCAGGCTGACATCTCAAGAAGGTGTGTGAAAATAAAAATAAAATAAAATTAAAAAAATAAAATAAACAAATATTTACAAGTTTGAATTCAAGCAAGTAAACTAAAATTCCAAACCAACTTAATACGCCAAATTGTTCCCCGGGAACAGGGCCATTTTTGATAACGCTCAACTTACACGTTAATTTAGTGCAAGGCGGTCGTCGTCAATATATTTACCCAACTTTGGAGTTGGGGTCTGATCCACAGGAAACAATGTGAGTGGCGATTAAACTAAGTTGAAACTATAGCTACAAGTTGAATTCAAACAGATGATACGAAAAGATAAAATGGGGGTTTTAGAGATTAGCAAATAATTATTGGTCATTTTACTTTCAGTGTTTGTAATCAAGAGTTTATGGAAAACAAGAGTATGTTCACTATGGGTGTTAGGATTTGACAGACGCTAGTAACGATTCAAGATTCTTGTGCTAGGTAGGAACAACAGATTATCCTTGTTGAATTTATGCCTAAATTTCTCTCGACCTACTTAAGTATTTAACTACCTAATTCTCTCAAACTTAGGGAGTTTATATTTCATAACAGGATGTTATCTCAGGTTAATTAATCTTTCTACAACATTAATTATTAAACGGAAGGTTGGTAGCTTCCAAGTCCCTATTGATAATTCACTTCTTACTAGGGTTGATTTCTTAGTTCAAGCAAATCACTAGTAAGAAGGACCTATTGTTTGCAACTAATAGATAAAGTGTAAAGAAGAGGGATTACCAAGAAGTTACTACTGCTGTTAGAATCTTGAACACTTAGTTGCATTACAAACCCAAATCCATTGATCTCATAACTCGGGTTAAGGGGTTTAGCTACTCATATTGTAAAGAGAAATATAGCTTATTGAATTCATAATATGATGGAATAATACTTAGAGTAAAAGTGAATAGAAATAGTTGTATCTCGGATTAAATTGCAGTAGAAAAATCCCAAAAAAGTAATATGATAATCTCTCTAAAGCTAATTGTAAACTTGTATCAAAAACTAGAGAGCAACATGTGAAGTTCAAGTCCAGAATATTGAGTACCATCCCCCAAGAAAACTCTAAATAATACTTTAAATAGTTTACCCTAATTATGGAAACAGAATGACAAAGTTCATTAATTTCTCAAATAGGTGACGACATTTTCTGATGCCTTATCAGGAGTCAGATGACTTATCACAGATGTCGTCATCTCCTCATCACTTTTGACATTTGATGCCTTAGGATGATGATGAAGAATGATGGCTTATTTGATCTTTGACGACTTATCACAAATATCGTCGATGATTTACTTCAGCTCTCATGTTCTGCCTTAAGATAATGATGATCTGACAGCTTATCATAACTCCGATGGCTTATCACATGTTATCGTCACTTCCTCCAGCTGAATCCCTTTCTCTGTTTAAGGCTGACGATGAAACTAATAACTTATCAGAGTGCTGACAAATTATCAGGAATGTCGTCAGCCATACTTCTCTTTTATTTGCTTCAGATTTCAACTCTTTTACTTCCATCATTGTTGGTTCTCTTGCATCTTGACTTCCACTATAAAATCAAAGATAAAACAATCAAAAATGATAAAAGTTGCTTAAGACTTTAAAATTATTCTTATTTAAAAGACTCAAATATGTTAGCATCTACTCACACATCAATTCGTTACCATTTCATTTCAGTCATGCATTCATGAATCAGTTTAGACATGTACTCATGCATCAGATATGCATGTTCAGTGTGAAAATTCAGCTTACTAGTAGGTTCAAACATGTATTCCGTGCATCATATATACATGTTCAATATAAGAACTCAGTCGAGTAGTCATGGTTTGGTGTGCATGTTCAATGTGTAAACTAAGTCTATAAGTGTTTCTCAGCTTAATCAGTCTCATTCAAGGATGAATGTTCCCAAGAAGGAGATATTGTAATACACCTTATTTCCCTAGCTCAAAATTAACTCTCAATCCATGAGTTATCCAATATAATTTCTTTGAAATACTCAGTATATTTTAGTATAGAGCCTTCCAATGAGTAGGAAATTTAAATTGCTTTCCAACAGTATAAAGTTTTCCCAAATTCAATACTCGGGTGAACAGTTAGAGCAATTTTAGTAAAAAGGTGTGCCAACTAGCACTTCAGTGCATTGCAGAGGCATACCAAATGGCAATTGTCAGAAATCGGTGAGACAACGTGATAACCCCACATCGCGGTGAACTTACAGGTCTCATCTAGTGTGGTAACGCGATACCACCGCATCGCGTAACCAGTTATTTTCATGATTATCAATTTCCAGTGGTGCTCCGCAATTGTACTGTGTCACGCCATAAGTCCATTTCACAGTCGTCTTTTTAAATAGTTTCTAGTGGATTCCAGTGGCTTGGTGCGATAGTGGTGCATCTCCCCAGGTGCCTAAATCAGGTTTTTTAGTGACGAATTTATACTATTGTCAGGGGTAGTTTGGTATTTTTCCTCGTTCCTAATCATTCCTAAACACGAAATTTAATCCTAAAGGAGCACTAATTTCTCATTATTCCATTATTTTCTCAAGATCAAAAAGCATTCTCTCCTAAATAGCAACACCTTAGCTTCAAGAAATAAAGGTCAATCTCAAGAATTTCTCCAAGAACTTCAAGAATTAACAACCCAATGTATGGAATTGTGAATTCCCATGTTTGAAATTGATTGTAGGCATGTCTACGATGTTAATGTGGTTTTCAATCTATGATTATGATAAGATTCATGAAAATAGAATAGTAGTTAGGGGTACTTTTATGAATTGCATGTTAAATCCATGAAATTGCATGTTTGGTCATTGTAGTTGAAACGTTTATATGTTATCCATGATTATGTGCACTTTCTTATACTTCCCAAGTATTTGATAGAATGTCCAAGTGAATTAAATGATGCAATCATGACATGCTAGTGTATGTAAAATCTTATGCCCTACAAGTGTTTGATAAAATGCCTCTATAAATAAATTATGCATAAGTATACATTGTTATGTTATTCAAGATTATGCTATGCTTTACTTCTTATACTCTCGAATCCTGGGGGTATTTACTACCCGACAATCTTGTTGCTTACATAAAGCCAGTATCAGTTATAGAATAGTATCAGTCATCTCATGATCTATAAAGTTCAGTCAGCTACAAAACTCAGTCAGTTACAAAACTCAGGAAAACTCAGTAAACTCAGTATCAGTCTAGTCCAGTTAAGTATACTCAGTTCAATGTCTTTTAGTTGGGAGTAGGATTCAGCACCGAGTGAACCCAATGATGGGGGCTCACCTGCCAGTAGAAGGTATGATCCTTAGAAGCAATCCTTGCATTCCAGAACTATGTAGCCTGCGTATGTTGAGATATCAAACCTGGGAGTTAAGGGTTGAAGAGGTATTTTAACCTGTCAGTTGAGGGTTCCACCATTCTCATTAGATTACCTGCTAGATAAGGGTAACTTTTCAGTGTCTTTACCCATGGCACAGTACTGACACAGTTCCAAATGGGGTTACATATTGGACCCCAACTCAGTTATCGTATCTTATTTGGGGCATATTGGTTTGATTATTACCTACCATAGTTTTAGTTTCAATCTTTAGAATAGAACTTAGCTCAGTTCTACAAAATTAGGACTGTCAGATACAGTCAATCAGTATCAGTAACTCAATTATCAAAAATATCCGACTATCAATTACTTTGTATCAGAACTCAGTACTTAGCTTATTAAAAGCTCAGTTTCAATATATATATATATATATATATATATATATATATATGCATAGTATTGCCTGCTCAGTATTGACAGTAATTTAGATTATCCTCGTACTCTCATATTCAGTTTCTCTATATCATTCAGTGAGTTATTGTTCATTCAGATGAACCCTTTCATTCACGTACTGACACATACTCTTCTTTGCGCTATGATGCCATATATCATAGGTTCCGACGCTCAGGTTCCTGATAGCGCATAGATAGATCCAGATTCAGCCATCAATAGATTTAGTAGTGACTCCTCATCTAATGAGGATGTTCTTTCATTTCATTATTATAGTAGACTCAGTATTTTAGTAGATGGAGTTAGTTGGGGGATTGTCCCATCAACTCCACTTTCAGGTAGTTTCAGATTAGAGGCTTTTCAGACTAGTTTTCAGACAGTGTTTAGTTTTATAGATTATAATTTCAATTGATACATTTTATCAGTATTTACAGATTTTAAACCTTATGGCATTTTAATCTATTTTTTCACATTTATTAAAGTATCATGTTTCAGTGTTCGCAGCAGATATCAGTCATTGCTTAGATTGTGGTCCTTCGGGGTCGTAAGCACCATGTAGTGTCCGAGGTACAGACTTGGGGCGTTACACTTCATCACAACAAGAGCGCCTTTTGTAACCTTAGGACTTCACCTTCACAATTGTACCTATATTTGTTTGAATCAAGAGTACTCAAGGAAATAAGATTTCTCTTTAGGTATGGGACATACCGCACATCACCAAGTGTCCTCACAACTGAATCAAAATCTTAATTTTGATTATTCCAATACCATCTATCTTACAAGGTTTGTTATTTCCCATTAACACAACACCTTTAGAAATCGATGCATATGTTATAAACCAATCCTAATTGCGACACATATGAAACGTGCAAGCTAAATTAAAAACCCAATCCTCATAGGGTTTGGAGTTACCATAAAAAACAACCATGAGTTCTCCATCACTACGACCATCTTCAACAAAACTGGCTTCACCGAATTTCTCTGGTTGGTTTCCCTTCAGTTTTGGAGCTTCTATTTTCTCTCTATTTTGTAACTTCCAACACTCGAATTTGATATGACCCTTCTTCTTGCAGTAATTACAGGTTTTGTTTATGTTTCTAGATTTCAACCTAAACCTAACATCACCCCTATATTTTCTCTCATGAGTCCTTCCACGAACAATGAGACCACCTCCTTGAGTCTCCGACCCATTCACAAGATGCTTCATCTTCTCCTTAGAGAACAACGCATCATAGACTTCATGTATGGTCAGGGTATTATGACTATATAAAATAATATCCCTGAAGGTCGTGTATAATGCAGGCAGTGAATACAACAGAATCAACCCTAAATCTTTCTTATTGTACTTAACCTCCAAAGTCTTTAAATCAGAGACAATTTCCTTAAAGACAGAGAGGTGATCATATAAGGATGCACCCTCAGACATGCGATGGGAATAAATTCATTGTTTGAGATGCATCTTAGTAGTTAGGCTCTTGGTCATGCATAAAGATTTCAATTTCAACCACAACGCAGCAACATTTGTCTCCGTCAAAACATCCGGTAAAATCTGATTAGATAAATGAAGGTGGATCTGAGATAGAGCCTTCCAAACCCTAACAATGCATCATCGAAATTCATTTGCGTGAGCACAACCCACATCTTAACCTGACATTGCAAAAATTTCGTGTTGCGATCCAACAACGAAATATCATACTTCATGGTTTCCATCCTCAAGAAAATAATCGACCAAGCTCTAATACCAATTTATTATGAATAGGGCACAAATAAATCAAATCAGAACCAAAAAGAAAACAAGAACACATAGATATATGTGGAAACCTTTACGGGAAAAACCGTAGGCATAGATAGAGGAATTTCACTATGAAAGGAGAGGAGTACAATGTGGAGAGAAGTAATTTCTTAATAATCTGAAACAACCCACTAAATCACACTTATATAATACGTGCATACAAAGAGATCTTAGGCCCAAAAATATAAAGGTCCATACCGCGGGGGCTTCTCCATCGAGATCAGTGATGGTCTCTAGGATCGGGACCACCACAAACCTCACAGAAAAACATAAACATAGGGCACACTGCAAAACTTTCTAGGCCGGATCAACAAAATTTAGGTCAAAACTCTAACATAACTCATTATATACTAGGAGTAATGGTCGTTGAAAGTTGACCTAAGCTGAAACATTCAATAAATCATAATCGATAGAAACGTTCTCAATTCGTCTTTGAGTTAGGAGATATTTGTGACCTCAATTCATATACAAAGGCATTCCCACACCATAGAATTGATCATAACACATATATTACCAAAGAATCATTTGGTTTGGGTCTATAGGCATAGGAACGATGGTTTGAAATCTATCCCAAAAACATGCATGGTGTTACATTATTTCCACCTTGGAATCATTTGTCCTCGAATGATAGGTAGGATTTTGTTGAAGCTATAGAAGTATGATATAATGGATGTAATCTCACATTAGGAATTTTATTTCTATCAATGAAACATACATAGACATTCAAGAAGAGCTTTATGGCATCACCAAGTAAATTGTGTAAGCACAAATCATGAGATAATGAAACTTGAAATCTATATGATTTTGGCATTTATTTTATGGCACATGCTCAAAACATTGTAGGACATGAATTTTTCAAAGAATCATATGCCTGGTTAATATTAGTACAAGACATGAGTTGAGATTGAGATTCTTGCGAGATATAAGAATAGAATAAAAATATTCTCTACCTCAAATGATACGTCTAGTAGCCTTTAATTTTCTGCGATGCTTCTCCACTATTATTTCAACTATGAATACCACATTTCAACATCCTAAATCTTATAATTACCCCGCTCAATACATAACTACAAGAGCTTGAGTCCAACTGCATCATACCTCCATGGTGAAACCTAACCCAGAGTAAAAAGATTCTAGCTTAATCTTTAGGACCACATATCCTACATCCCTTAAAGAACACTTCTCTATCTTATCACTGTAATTAAACAACCTTCTGCCTTAAATCGAGGAGTACTAACCACATAGTTCATGGGTTTCTATCTTCATCAATCACCACATTGAAGCCTATCATTACTCTACCCACTTCATGGATCTCCCCACTAAGACCAGTAATTTAATTGCTCTCACAAAGATTTTTGCCACATATCTCCTTTCTAACGATTTTATGTAACAAAAATTTGGCTCCTTCTTTCCCCCTTCACCTATAACATTAGGTAAAGAAATAACCTCAAAATTTTCACATTCAAGAACATCTACACTCCTACCTAAAACATCACTACTCTTCAATAACTACTATCATACTATCCTATGGTGGGTCATTGAGGGACCTAGGCGTGACCATCATTAAAAGGGAGTGACACTATTCGACTATAACTTATACTTATTGAACTACTCAAGGAGGGATGTGAGGTAAAGATACAATTGAATTGGAATAAAAGGCTTTATATATCGAGTGTCTGGATTGTAAGTAAAGAGTTGTTTAGCATAACACAACACAATGTGATTTCTTAGGACAAATCATAGTGAGAGACATGGGTGTACATATCATAAGCTATCTGACATAAAATCAAAATTTATGTAGTTAAAAACTAAGACAAGGATTGACACTTGACATGATTAGCCCTCATTTGAAGAAACTAAAATTTGCCATGAGTTAGCATAAGCTTTATCACTTTGGATAATTCTGGCATAGAACGAATCGGTCACATATATAAATATATTTTCTTAGGACCTAGCATGCTATGAGACATAGATCTTTATGGATCATGAGAAACATAACATATGGCTTGAATATTCGAAGGATTAGGTTATTGATTGACATTATTTCTTCTAGTTTGGAGGTCGGAGCATGACATGAGTTACATAGAGAGCTCAAACCTTAGGCATAAGCAATACATGAATACATAAGACATTGATAGATGCCCATACAAATCAAAGTAGGAGGAGCTTGCTTGAATAGGAATTGATTTATCATAGTTCTTACTTGAAACTTGACACCACAAGAAAATTTGGGAAATACTATAATCCATCATCTCCCCCTTAAATCAATGTGACACTCCTAGACTTACGGACATAACCTCACATCAAAATCTATAGCCACAACTCTCAACACAAAAGAGACATCACCATATACTTAAACTCCAAACTCTCCCTAATGAACTATACTCTGAAGGCCTCACTTTCTGAGAATATTACTCTTAAATTTTGCTAGCCTCTATAGTCATCACTCTACAGCTCCTACTCTCATAAGTGTACACATCCACACTCCTTACCACAAAAGGGGTATCAATATACACTTGAACACAAACTTCCAGCAATAATATAAATATAATGCTACTAAATATGTTTCTAGAACATCCCCTTTAGTGACACTGATTTTAATTTCTTCTAACCCAGAAAGTCATCAACTTACAACTGCCATAATCATGGGCATAGACACCCCCACTTCTAAACACTCAATACTCCATCATCAATTCCTTATAATACTAGCATTACACCTCTAATCATACAACTTACAACTTAACAAAATTTGTAAAACTATACCAAAGGCGCACATTGCCTACCTTTATCGCCTTAGTTCAGATCTAAAGAACACAATACAACAACTTCCAGACTTCTTCATACTACAAGATTCAAGAACAAAATCTAGGTACGCGTGACACTCGTACACGTGATGCCTTATATAACAACATGCTACCACAGGGTTCAACTAATTACTATATACTTACGTTCTTATCCACTTAATGACTCAACCACGATTCATCATCCTAACACTAGTCTCATGTATGCATATACATCTCAATTGGCCACTCATTACTCCACAAGCTCCCAGCCTATATCCTCTACACAAAATTACTACAACACCTCTAAATCTACTACATACCTTCTCACATGTAGTAGTAGTTTACAATGACTAGAGAGAAGAAAATCAAGGGGGCAAAGTCACATAATAGGGATAGTCGATCTTAATCTTATATTATAACCCATCATGATGTTATCAACTTATTCCACTCCCTCACATCATACTTAGTTACCTACGCATACATCACCACTACCTTCAAAATTCCATGTATAGCAATGAATTTCTACCCATAACTTATTGACAAATCTACCCCTTTCCATCACATCATATAAATGATTTCTACAACCATAATAGCTATCCATTTTGAGATCCTTGCCTATTTTAAATAAATAATAATTGTATCCAGCCACTTCCTTCACAGACTATCATACAATCTACAATTATTGTTGCCACATTATTCTATCATTATAAAATGGCATACCATCCCTCAATAAACGGTTATACAACAAAAACTATTTATTTATAAAAAATTTACCCTCACTCTGACTTCTAAACTTGTGACTTCATATCTCCAACTTATTGGCCCATATAACTACCAATAGGTCATGACACTTTAACATATACGACTACTCAGGTGGAAATACAATTCCAACATTCTGCTACATATAATTACCCTTATGCATGATATCTGTAACAAGAATTTTTTTTTAAAAAGGACTGAATACACTTTGTACCTTAGTCTAAAAAACATAATTTCCTCTGGAAAAAGGTATAAACTCGAAGCAATACACCTTGAAGTACTATTGGACTCCTCTCAAGTCCTTGTCTATCTCAACCTATATGGATAAATCGATCAGAGAGAACTACATTGCTGGGGGAGCTAGACTCTTAGACTTGTATCGCCTCAACAATGAGGCATATCCCATTAAATTAGAGCAAGGAAGAAATGTGGATAACTTTATTATGGACTATACTATATCATGAACTAGAGTGGGAAAAAATAAGGAACAACACCTAAATGCCCGTTAGCCTCTTTATTATGAGTGTGGTGCACAACACACCCATAAGCAAGACTCTACTAGACAGGATTTCACAGACACCCTGGGACCATGAACTGTGCTCTGATACAAAGTTTATCATGACTAGAACTGAGGCCCTAGCTATGATAGAAATCCCAAATTGTGAAGGCCCAAGTGCCCTTTTCTAACTGGCAATCATATGCACAATTCATATACTACAAGGAAAATATGAAAAAACATGACAAGATGGAAACATGGTCATTCTTTTACTTCAACTAAACAATACAAAAATGAGTTCATGAAATATTCAAAAACACCTGACACTAGTCTGCGAAATCTCTAACAACTCAAAAATACTACTATCTGAATACTGGAACAAGGCCCTCAGTCGGACCATAAACTAAAATGAAATATGAATGTCAAATTAACAAGGCCTTCTAGAATAAGGGAGGCTCACCAACTGCAACTTCGGACAACCCAATCTACTTCTTAGCAGAACCCCGAGGCTGTGTCTCACATCCTGAAATATAGGTGGTCAATATAGATGTACTGGTAAATAGAGCCATCCAAAATAATGTATTTACATATAACATAAGTGAGAAAAATTCATAAAACATTTTACATATAATATATGAAAACACATGGGAACACTTCAAAGACTTTGAAATATTTCTTTGAAACCTCGACTCACTCATTGTCTTACATCTGAGCTAGGTGGTACACCCTACAAGTTTACGACCCCATGGGCTATATGGAGTTCTCCCTTGACTCGGTATCTAATCCCGCAACCCAAGTTTTCTGAAAGGGTTGGAGTTTCTGATTCTGATACGCAACAAGGCACTAGGCCAACATATGATCCCTCTTGGGGACATATTAACCCGTATCAGAAAAACACGGTTTTGGGCAATGAGTTATCTGAAATTATGCCATATTTGGATAACCACCTAACATATCTTAAGCCTATTTTTAGCCTTTTCTAAACATGCATTTTTTTGAAATCAATTATAAAAATCTGAATGAAGTCTGCCTTATATTCAGTTATGGGTCTGTTATGGCATCATCTATTTTGGTATCGTGATACCAAGACTTGCAAGTCATCTACCTAATCCATTTAAGGTTATGTTTTAGATTTTTCAATAAACTCAATCATTTGACCACCAAAAATATTTTAAAAATGCAAGGGAGTCCTTATTTCAAAACATGTACAAACTTATGCAAAGATTCTCCCTTTTTAATATTTCAACTAATGATGGTCAATTTCTCAAAACAAATCATCCAATTCCTTCAATTAATACATTGAATATTTCCAAAGAATAAAACACTTGTAAAATACAAAAGCACCCTCTCTTTAATTAACAACCAAGATCAAGTTCATAAACAACACTAAAACTCTTATCTCATACTTTTAATAATGCAATTTCACAACCCACAACATGTAAAGTCAAGAAGTATCATAACAAGAGAGGGATTATAAATATCCATGCACTAAATTTAACTTTCAAACTCCAAACGCATACATACATATATACTAACAAAAATCAAATTTAAGGGAAGGCCTCAAGACTAAAACATTATTATCTAAAAGGGTTCTCAATGCATATTTGTTGATGTAAATTCAAAACCCTTCATAAATACATGATTTCTCAACCTTAGAAACTTAATCAAAATAATTTCACCATGCCCATGTAGTTTAGGAAAACTATAATTTCTTTTGTTCTTGAGAGTAGAGAGGATTAAGATGTGTATAAAACTGTTAAAAGATGGATTATAACGCTGAAGGTATGATTTTAATTCACGTAGGAGTTTTAGGGTGAGCAAAAGGCCAAAATACCCCTAAAAAAATCAAAGAAATTGCAGAATTCTTCAGTTGATGACCAAGGTTGATGGGTTGTCACTTAGGTTATGGATCGTCACCTAAGTTGTCACCTTCGGGATGAAATTTTCCCTTACTGTCCTAGGCTAATGACTAGGGAAGATGGGTTGTCACTTAGTTGACAGCTCATCAACTTAGTCGTCACCTAGTTGGCAAGTCACCAACTTCGTTGTCCCTTTTGGCAGTCAGATACTCTGAAGTAAAATGAGCATATCTTTCTTTTAATATATAGAAAGACACGTAAATCATTATATACTAGGAGTAATGGTCGTTTAAAGCTGATCCAAGCTGAAACATTCAATAAAACTTAATCTATAGAAATGTTCTCAACTCGTCTTTGCATAAAGAGATATTAGTGTCCTTAATTCATATACAAAGGCATTCCTACACATTAGAATTGATCCTAATATATATATTAATAAAGAATCATTGGGTTTGGGTATATATGGGTAGGAATGACGGTTTAAAATATTGCCTGAAAAAATGTAGAGTGTTGTAGTATATGATAACATTTGGTGTTATTACTAAGCTAGACATAATAAATTTTTACCTTGATCTTCCCGAGTTTCTTCTTTCCCCGTTCTAATTGAGGAGTAGCTACACGATCTACTTTCTATCATGTATCATATCATGTGAGGTCGAGATATTTTTAAATATGTGTCAATGTATAACACCTTAAGTTTTGACATATCTATCAAAAAATATTTAATAATCATAACTAGAAGTGTTATTGACTATATTGCACTTGATAAGAAATAACTAGTTCTAGCATCTTTGATCTTTAATGTAGTACTAGGCTAGATTTTTTTCCTCCTATTTACTCTGATATGCTATAACATTTGAGATCTATTATTAGACTAAATTTTTCAATTTTCACTTTGATCTCCCCATTTCTCCTCTTCTCCATTCTCATCAAGGTGAGCTACGTTTGACCATGTGTAATGTGACAAGAGGCCGAGATACTTTTAACATACGTTTTGACATATAACTCCTTAAGTTTTGATGCATTTATTGAAAATATTTAATAATAGTAAGAGGATTTGTTATTTGACCAAATTACATTTTAGAAGTAATAACGAGCCAAGGATTTTGATTTTTCACTAATTGGATTTTTTGATTTATTTTAATGTGCAACAACATATGCGTGTAATTATTTCTTTTCCTTAAGTACCCTAATTGTCTATGTTTTATTCATTCCATCTTTTATTCATTTGCCTTCTACTTTATCCATTACCTCTATTTCTTAATTTTTTGGTGGAATGATGATGTCTCATGCAACTTGTCACGACCCGAGCCGAGGCCCTGGCTGCGACGAGCATTCCAAACAATGAAGGCCCAAGTGCCTTTCTCTATCTGGAAATCATGCACAACATTCATATACTATTAAAGAAATACGAAAAAGATAATAAAGATAGAAATATGGTGAATTACTTAACTAAACTGAATAGTACAAAATTTGAGTTCATAATATTCAAAAACATACGACACCATCTGTGAAATCTCTAACAATATAAAAAATCAATATCTATCTAAAAACATGGACAAGGCCCCAGTTGGACCATGAATCAAATAAACTAGGAATGTTCTAGAACAAGTGTTCCAAAATAAGGGAAGCTCACAAACTGCAATCTCTAACGGGATTCAACCTACTGCTTAGCGGGACCTGGAGTGTGCCTCAGATCCTGAAATATCATGGGTCAATACAATTGTACTGATATACAGAGCAATCTAAAAATAATTCACTTTTACACAACATAAATGAGAGCAATTCATAAAACATCTTAGTCTAAAATAGTTGAAAATACATGGGCATAATCAATAGACTTCAAAACATTTCTGTAAGTCACAAATCAAGTCTTTGTCTTACTTCTGAGCTAGGTGGTACACCCTATAACTCTACAATCCCATGGGCTATATGGAATCCATCCTTAAGTTGGTGGCCAAGGCCTCAACCCAGTTTGTCGCAAGGGCTGGAGTCTCTATCTCTAATAAGCCAAAGGGCACTAGGCCAGCATTTTAATCCCTCTTGGGGACATAATAATCCTATATCATAAAAACACAATTTTGATCAATGAGTTTTCTTAACTCGTGCCTTCATCGGGCAACCACTTAGCTCTTTTTAAGTCCATTTTTAACACTTTTAGACATGCATTCTTTGAAATCAAAATCCAAAAATCTTACTCTGTTATGGCATTCATCTTTTTGATTTCGTCATACCAAGACTTGCAGTCATATATCTAAGCAATACAATACCATGTTTCAATCCTTTCATTCAAAACATAATGTTTGGACCACCAAATTATTCAAACAGTACAAAAGGATTTGTATTTTAACGTACATGAAAATTTATTTAAAGATTCTCTTTTTTAATTCATAAACATGTGTGGTGGTGTAATACCCTGAGTCTGTACCCTAGACACTACACGGTGCTCATAATCTTGATGTTCCACAAGCTAACCTATGACTGGTACCTACTGTAATCATTGAATAATAATACTATACAATGCCGAAATTAGGTGGAAATTGGCATAAGGTTCAAAACCGAGTCATATATTGATATGTATATACTTGATACTAAATATAAGACAATCATATCTGAAAATTGAATAACTGTCTAGAATAGTCAAGTTTGAAAAGCCTCTAACTAAACTGTTTGAAAATAGAGTTGATAGGATAAGTCCCTAACTTCGACTAATGATAGTATACTAAAAATGCTAAAGATAACAACTCTATCCTCGAACTATGAGGAATCACCAATAAATCTTCTGCTGATAATCTGGGCTGCTAGGTACGGTCAAGAAATCATACGCCTGAACCTATGGTATAAAACATCATAGCACAAAAGAAAGGTATGCATCAATACTTTGAATGTACTGGTATGGTAAGTGAGTTAAGATGATATACATGAACAATAACTGATTGAATAGTATGAATATAACTGAATCAAAGTATATGTATAACTGAAACTGATGAAATACTGATTATTCAATACTGTACACATATCTATATATATTGTGTTTGAGATTATAGTAACACTGGATACTGAGTTCTGATAACTGAATGAATGATATCTAAGTTTACTGATAATTGTATTTCTGATATCTGGGTGACTATTTTAGAAAGTCCTAATTCTGTAGAACTGATCTAAGTTCTATACTAATTTGGATGACTGTGTCTGACAGTCCTGATTCTATAGAACTGAACTTAGTTCTATACTAAGACTAAAATTGAAACTGTGAGAGATAATCATCTAACCGACATGCTCCTTCTTTAAACTAATTTGGGGTCTAACATATAACCCCAGTTGGAAAGGTATCAGTATCATTCCAAAGGTAAAGACAAGTGCTGAGTCACCCTCATCTGGCAGGTGCTCTAAACAACAACGGTAGTACCCTCAACTGGTAGGTAGAACACCTTATCAACCCTCAAATGGTAGGTTGATGCCTCAACCTACACTGGCTATGTAGTTCTAGAATGTAAGGACTGCTTATAAGGATCACACCTTTTACCATCCTTGGGTTTACTCAGTGTTGAATTTTACTACCAACTGAATAGACACTGAACTGATTTATAAACTATTCTAGGCTAGACTGAACTATTACTGATCGTGTTAATTGACTGAACTGGACTGAGTTCACTGAGTACTGTAAATAATTGCGTGTTTTAAGTTCTATTTGTTGACTGGATATACTTAGTTATGTATTGACTGAATACTACTGTACATCACATCACTGAGACTATTCCAAAGCTACTGTAATTCTAGGTAAACGGCTAGATTATCGGTTATTAGATACCCCCAAGACTCGATAGTATAAAAAGTAAAGCATAGCAAGATCTTGAAAAGCATTACAATGTTCATAACTCATTCATAGAGACATTTTATCAAACACTTGTAAGATATAAGCATGCACATATGCTAGCATGTCATGATTTCCCCATTTAATCCACGTGAGCAATTTATCAAACACTTGGTGAACATAATCTATGCACATAATACTAATCAACATGTAGGCATCATGATTTCCAATCCCAACTCACAATTTTAAGGGATTTAACATGAATTAACATAATACTAAACACATGTCAAAATAAATTTACATTAATCTTTTAATAAATCATAAATTAGAAACCCAATTAACACCATAATCATGAATACATTCAAGCCCAACATGGAATTCATGAAATCAACAAACTTGAAGTTTTAAAAGAGGTTCTTGAACTCCAAGGGATGAAGGAATTCCTTGGAAAAACACCTAACATACCTTGGTTCTTGAATTCATGAAGATTTATGGTAAATTCCTTGAATCATGATCTTGATTTTGAAAGGTTAGGGTTTGTTCTTAAGAGAATTTGAGAGTAAGTGATTGTATTATGCCTATTAAAAGATGATTTTTGTGTTTTTGGGGATGATTAAGGGTGGAAAAATAACCCAAATACCTCTCTGGACGCGGGCTTTTAATGAGTAAAAGTGTGCCTAGCGATGTGCAGAATGATGCGCCGCATCGATGGGATTGACGCGATGGTTGATGTGTCACATGGTGTCTGCGTTGATTCAATAGAATTGCACTCTAAAGCATAGAAAAATATTTGTCAACCCGATGGGAGATGCAGCGTATTGAAATCGCGTCGACCCACTATTTTGGTCATCCAAATTTGATTCAAACGAGGTCCAAAAATTTCAAAACTCACCTGAAGTGACATACTGTTATTCCTTATCATGAATAAACCTAAAAATTGATACTGTAAGGTCATAAGGGCCGTGAAATAGGATCGCCAACTTACAAAGGCTAAACTACTTCTAAGTATAAATACTTAGCTGAAATTTGTAAGTCTGGGACCTCTTTTCAAGCTTTAATGGATTGAGTTAAGCTTAGATTTTTGCAGTGTCTTACAATATCTGCCCCTTAGGGATATACGTCCTCGAATAAGACTGACTAATCTGAGAATACTAATAGACTGAATTTATATACTGAACATGCACAACTGAAATGTGATTACATGATTGAAAGTACTGAGATTTTATACTGAATATGCATAACTGAAGCATGACTTATTTCTAAAAACATGACACATAATTAAGCTATTTCATAAAGGTATGCATGATATAAAAATACTATATGACTTAACCGGTACAGAGTTGTAAACGTAATCTGAGAATGGAACTGAATAAATTTAAGGAAAACTATTACCTTGAGTTGTTCTGAGTTTGGGGAGAAGAGGTGGGGATACTTGGTCCGCATATCTACTTCTACTTCCCAAGTAGCTCACTCAACGGACTGATTCTTCCAAAGAACTTTTATTAACAGAACTTTTTTGTTCCTCAGTATGCGATCTTGATTGTCAAGAATTTTGACTGGGACCTCCTCATAAGAAAGACTGTTCTAAATATCTATACCCTCTAAAGGGACTACAACTGTTGGGTCTCTTATTCACTTCTTTAGAAAGGAGACATGAAACATTGGTTGCACTGAGAATTTGGCTGTGTTAGAAAAGGGTGTACCCAGTGTTTGGCAAAACATTGGGTGCACTGAGAATCTGACCAACTCTCTAACATAAACTTGGCATAATCTTTGGCTGAATAAGAGGTATGAACTGGTAAGAAATGAGCTGATATGGTCATCCTGTCTACAATGACCCAAATTGAATCATGCTAATGACGAGTATGGGGTAAACCTATCACAAATTCCAAGTTCACGTACTCCCACTTCCACATGGGAATGCTGAAATCTTGCAGGGAAATACTAGGATTTTGGTGCTCAATCTTAACCTGCTGACATATAGCGCACTTAGCCATAAACTCTGTAATGTCTCTCTTCATCCACTCCACCAATTGACCTCCCGCAAATCGCGGTACATCTTAGTGGTCCCTGGATGAATAGAGTAATGCACACCATGCACTTCTGCAAGAATTTGTTGCCTCAAGTTATCTACACATGGCACGTATAACCGACCCTAGCAATGCAACACACCATCTCCCCCTTGGGAGAAAACCTCTACTTTCTGATCTCTGACTGACTCTTTCAACTTGACTAAACTGGGATCTCTATCCTACTTTTCCTTCACTTTGGAAACAAGAGATAATTCTAAACTATTCTACACCCACATTGTTCCCCCTGCTGAATCGACTAAGCTGACACCTAGTCGGCCAAGCTGATGAACTTTGTAAACTAACTTTTTCTTATTATCCTCTACGTGAGAAACACTACCCACATACATCCTAGTGAGAGTATAAACCACTACATTGGCCTTGCCCGGGTGATATAAGAAACTCATGTCGTATTCTTTCTATAAATTTAACCACCTTCTCTGATGTAGGTTTAGATCTTTCTAAGAAAACACATACTATAGGCTCTTGTTGTCCATGAACACATCCACATATACCAAATATAAATAATGCGTCCAAATCTTTAAGGCAAATACCATAGCTGCTAACTCAGGATCATCAGTGTGGGGTAACTCATTGCATAGGTCTTAAGTTGTCTAGAGGCATAGACTATGACCTTACCTCTCTACATCAAAACACACCCCAAACATTCTATGGAAGCATCAAAATATACCACAAACCCATTTGAACTATCTGGTAGAGTCAAAACTGGGGCTGTAGTGAGTCGAGTCTATGACTCCTGAAAACTCTTCTCACAATAATCTGACCACTAGAATTTGACTTTTTTCTGAGTCAATCTGGAAATGGGGGATACAATAGACGAGAATCCCTCAACAAATAGTCGGTAATAGCCAAACAAACCTAAGAAACTCCAAATATTTGATAGAGAGATGGGTCTGGGCCAGTTTCTCACTGCTTCGGTCTTTTGAGGATCCACTCTAATGCCATCACTGGAAATTATATGGCTAAGAAAAGCTATTGAACTTAGCAAAAATTTACACTTTTTGAATTTGGTGAACAATTGATAGGCTCTGAGGGTCTATAACACTATTCTGAGATGGTCTACATGTTCATGTTCACTGCAGGATATACAAGAATGTCATTAATAAAGGCTATGAAGAACATGTCCAAGTACTGCTTAAACACATAGTTTATCATGTCCATGAAGGCTGTTGGAGCATTGTTAAGACCAAATGACATAACTAAGAATTCAAACTGGCCATATCGAGTTTGGAATGTTGTTTTCAGAATATCACATTCTTTGACCTTGAACTGATGATACCCTGATCTAAGGTCTATCTTAGAGAAGTAACTAGCACCCTAAAGTTGGTCAAAAAAGTCATCGATTATGGGAAGTGGATAATTGTTCTTGACCATGACTTTATTTAACTACCGATAGTCTATATACATCCTGAGAGAACTGTCTTTTTTACACCGGAATACAACTGGTGCGCCCCATGGGGAAATGCTGGGTCTAATGAATCCCTTATCTAGGAGATCCTTTAATTGTTCTTTTAACTCTTTTAGTTCTGATGGAGCCATTTTATAGGGCAGAATAGAGATAGGTTGGGTATCTGGAAGAAGGTACATTCTGAAGTCAATTTCCTCTTCAGGAGGGACCCTGGGAAGATCATTGGGAAAGACATCAGGAAATTCATATTCTACTGATATTGAGTCAAGATTTGGGGTCTCTGAACTAGAGTCTTAAACTCGAACGAGATGGTAGACACATCCCTTAGATATAATTTTTCTTTCCCTAAAGAAAAAAACAAGATAACGCCTAAGTGCTGAAGCACTACCCCTCCATTCAAGGGCAGGTTAATTTTGAAACTAAAAATAGACAATTCAGTTTCTACAGTCAACTGAAGCATAGGATGAATGAAGCCAATATATGATGAGAATGATATCTAAATCTGTCATCTCTTATTCTAATAAGTGTGCTGACATAACTTTCTGAGATATCAGAATCGGACAATTCCGACATATGCGTCGGGCTATGATATATTTACCCACTAGGGTAGAGACTGAGAAAGGCTCTGCTAGGATTTCGAGATAGACTCTGAAATTAACAGCTATATATGGAGTTACAAAGGACAAAGAAACTCCTGGGTCTAGAAAAGCATAAATATGTAAATGATAAACTTGTAACGTACAAGTAACCATATCAGAAGAAGTTTCCTTATCCTGTCAGGACTGAAGTGCATAGAGTCTATTTGGGTGCTATCCACTAGTGCCACTGGAAGCGGCACCCTGTTGATTTGGGAGATCGGACTTAGATAAAGGATTATACTAACCTTGAGAACCTAACTGAGTACAATCTCTGACTCTATGTCCTGGATTTCTACATCTTCAACATACATCACTGCCAGCCCTATAGACGTCCTGGTGGCTTCTACCATATTTCTAGCAAAGAGGGTTTGTTCGGGCACTACTAATATTACCCTGAGGTTTAAGGCCTGGTTCCCTATCTTTATTGTCGTCTATAATTTCGGCACTGGAGCACTATCTGAGGACGGAGCTAGAACTAAAGATTTCAGGTAGAACTGAGAACAATTTCCACTCTCTGACTTAGGCTGGGCGAAGTTGAAGCTACCTGTTCTAGATCTCTTTCCCTTTCTCTCTTTCTCCATATTTTTAAACTCTTCTATCTACCGAGCATGGACTATTAACCTAGATATGTCTATCTTCTTAATCAATATTGTGATCCTACACTCCTTGACCATACTGTTAGACATGCCAGACACAAACTTAATTATCTTAGGTCTGCTATTTGCTATGACATGAGGAGTGTATCTGGCTAGATAAGTAAATTTAAGATAATACTCTTTCACTATCATATCTCCCTACTTCAGATTAATAAACTCCAACACCTTTACTTCCCTCAACTCCAGTGGAAAGAACCTATCCAGAAAAGCAGTGGCAAAATCCTTCCATTCTAAGGGCCCTTTATCTGTGGCCCTGTTAGCCTTCCACTACTTGAACCATGAGTGAACCACTTCCTATAACTGATATGCATCCAACTCAGCACTCTCACTATCTATCACCCCCATAATATATGTACCTTTCTACATCTGATCAAGAAATTCTTATGGGTCCTCATATGACTTAGACCTAGTAAAAGCTGGAGGGTTCATTCGAGTGAAGTCCCAAATTCTAGATGATGTAGTATTGGCAACTAGGTTGGCCTGAACAGCAGTTGGACATTCATTATGATATGCAACAAAATTAGAAAGGGTAGTAAAAACGGGTCTGAATTCCGCAAGAGAGACATGCTTATCAAGTGTATCTGCCTGAATGGGCTGAGGTGCTGGCTGATTTCCTGTTATTTTTATATTGCTCTTTTTAGGAGGCATGTTCTGTAACTGAAAGTAAGAAAAGGATTAGACTGAGACTGTAACTTGAGCTCATGCTCACTCCCATGATATGAATACTGAATGTGGAGAAAATTTTCCTAAAATACCTCGTAGCCTCTTGTCCATAAATGTGGTGTGTTGCACACCCATGCACAACACTCTAATAGATGCGACTTGCAGACTACCTAGGACTCTATTGAACCTTAGGCTCTGATACCAATTTTGTAATGAGTTTGTACCCAGGATGCTACACGGTGCTCATAATCCTAAAGGACCACAAGATAACCCATGGCTGGTACCTGCTGTAATTACTAAATAATAATACTGTATAATGCAGAAATTAGGTGGAAATTTCCATAAGTTTCAAAACTGAATCATATATTGATACGTAAATATTGAATACTAAATATTTGACAATAATATCTGAAAACTAAATAACTTTCTAAAATAGTCTAGTCTGAAAAACCTCTAATCAAACTGTCTGAAAATAAAATTGATGGGAAAAGTCCCTAACTAACTCCAACTATTGATAATATACAAAAAATTCTGAAAATAATAACTCTGTCTTCAAACTATGAGGACTCACCACTAAATCTGCTACTAAGAATTTAGGATTCTAGGTACAGTCAGTGCCCGTGCGTATGAACCTATAATATAAAACATCATAGAGCAAAAGAAAGGTATGTGTCAGTACTTTGAATTTACAAGATGATAAGTGAGGTAGGATGATATACATGGGTTCATGTGCTTGAACAATAACTAACTCAATAACATGAATGTAACTGAATGAGAGTACACGTATAATTAAAATTGATGAAACACTTATTATGCAATACTGTGCACATATCTACCCAGTTATCATAGTAACACTGGATAGTAGGTTCTAATAACTAAATGACTAATATCTGAGTTTACGGATAACTGTATTACTGATAACTGGGTAACTATTTTTAACAGTCCAGATTTTGTAGAACTAATCTGAGTTCTGTACTGAGTTGGGTGACTGTGTGTGACAGTCCTAATTCTTTAGAACTAAACTGAGTTCTATACCAAGACTGAAACTAAAACTATGGGAGATAATCATCTAACTAACATGCCCCTTCTCTTAATCAATTTAGGGTCCAACCTATAACCACAATTGGAAAGGTGTTAGTACAATGCCACAGGTAAAGATAAGTACTGAGTCAACCTTATCTGGCAGGTGCTCTAAATGAGAGTAGTGGTACCCTTAAATGGAAGGTAGGACACCTTATCAACCCTCAACTAGTAGGGTCGATGTCTCAACCTACACTGGCTGCGTAGTTATGGAATACAAAGACTGCTTCGAAGGATCTCACCCTCTACTGGCAGGCAAGTCCCCATCCTTAGGTTCACTCGGTGTTGAATCCTACTCCCAACTGAATAGATACTAAACTAATTTGTAAACTGTTCTAGTCTAGATTGAACAGTTACTGATCGTGTTAACTGACTAACCTAGACTAACTTTACTGAGTATTGTAACTGATTCTGTATTCTGAGTTCTATTTGTTGACTGGATATACTAAGTTCTGTACTGACTGAATACTATTGTATGTGACATCACTGAGACTATTCTGCAGCTACTATAATTCTAGGTAAACATCTAGATTGTCAGGTATTAGATAACCCCAGGACTCAATAGAATAAAAACTAAAGCATAGCATGATCTTGAAAAGTATTACAATGTTCGTAACTCATTCATAGAGACATTTTATCAAACACTTGTAAGATATAAGTTTGAACATATGATAGCCTGCAATGATTTTTCCATTTAATCCATATGACCAATTTATCAAACACTTGGGGAACATAATCTATGCACATAATACTAATCATCATGTAGGCATCATGATTTCCAATCCCAACTGACAAATTCAAGGGCTTTAACATGAATTCACATAATACTACATACATGTCAAAATAAATTTATATGAATCTTATAATAAATCATGAATTAGAAATCCAATTAACATCGTAATCATGAATACATTCAAGCCCAACATGGAATTCATGAAATCAACAAACTTGAAGTTTGAATAGAGGTTCTTGAACTCCAAGGATGGAAGAAAACCTTGGATGAACACATAACATACCTTGGTGCTTGAATTCCATAAGATTGATGGTGAATTCCTTGAATATCGATCTTGACTTTGATAGGTTAGGGTTTGTTCTTGAGAGAATTTGAGAGAAAGTGAGTGTATTTTGCTTATTGAGGGATGAATTTCGTGTTTTAGGGGATGATTAAGGGTGGGAAAATGACCCAAATACCCGTCTAGATGCGGGTATTTAATGATTGAAAGCGTGCCTAGTGATGCATCGTGTTGAGTCATTGTTTATTCTCTAGAATTGCACTTTAAAGCTAAAAAAAATATTTGTCGATGCGATGAGTAACGCGGCGCGTCAAGATCGTGTTGACACACTATTTTGGTCATCCAAACTTGATTAAAATAAGGTCCAAAAAATATAAAACTCACCTGAAGTGACCTGCTGAAATTCCTGATCATGAAAAAATCTTAAAATCGATACTTTAAGGTCAAAAGGATCATGAAATAGGATGTCCAAATTACGAAGGCTAAAATACTTCTAATTATAAACACTTAGTCTAAATTTCTAAGTCTGGGACATCTTTTCAAGCTTTAACGGTCTAAGTTAAGCTTAGAATTTTGCAAGGTCTTACAGGTGGTCAATTTCTCAAGACAATCATGCAATTCTTTCAATCATCACATATATAGCATTTAAAAAAATAAGAAATATCCCTCTATTCAATTCTCAACAAACATGAAGTTCATAAATAATAGTCAAACTCTTGGTTCATGCTTTAATACATACAATAGAGTAATCCATAACTTGCAAATCAAGAAATGACAAAATGAGAGAGAAAAATTCATTATTTATGCTCTCAATTCATGTTTAAGAACTAAAAACACGTATATATCAATATGAAAAATTCAAGATTCAAGGGAAGACCTCAAGATCAAAATATTATATCATAAAAAGGGATTCATAATGCATATTCGTTAAATTATTTTCAAAACCCTTCATGAATATATGGCTTCTAAACATTAAAAACTTAATAAAGCAATTTCACCATGTCCATGTAATTTAGAAAAACCCCCATGTACCTTAGATTACTTAGTTTGAGGAATTGAACTCGAATCTTGACTCGTTTCTTGGAAATCTTGAACTTAAAGATGGATTCTTGATCTTTGGGAGAGGAGTTAGGGTTATTGTTCTTGATGGAATTGAGTAATTATGGGCATAAAGATCCCTAATAATGCTTTAATCTACTATTTACACGACTTGGATTATAGGGAAAAATCCAAATTGCCCCTTCGGCATTTAAAAGTTCAATAGAATCCTATTTTTGGGCACCAACGCATCGCGTCGTGCATCAACGCGTTAGGCATTGCAATGCATCAAGCATCACGATACTTTAACATAACATTGAGTTTCTTTTTTTGAAATCCAAACACGTCCCAAACGTCATTCGAAAAGTCTAAAACACCCCGAGACAACCCCTTTACACCCCTGAACATGATTCTACTTAAAAATCTACATCTCGAGTTTGAAAAGATTGATTTAGAAATCATAAAATCTTAAGAACTCAAAATATGACTAAGTCCTTTTTGACACTTACAAAATTTCAGGTTGTTAGCTCTTTAAGCATTCTACTAAGTGAGGTATTAAGTCAAGAATGCTACGAGGTGTTACACAGCTATTGTCCCAATACCAATGGTATCACATGAGAAAATTGTTAATGATCCAAGTGTCTTCATGGAGTGTCTTAACAATTTTCACTCTGTTTTGAGTACAATGTACACGTAAGCAACTTTTCTTTTTCTTCCAAGCTTTCACCCTTGTTGTTTTTGGGTAACTCAAACGGCTAAGCTTAAAGATGGAGGTAGAATATTTTTTTTTTAGTTTTATTTTTCTTTTTTCTCATTTTTACTTTTCGAAACAAGGTTGAAGGTGTTGTATGCTTCTTACCACAAGAGCAACCCCTCTGATTACATAAGTCAACTTTTTCTTTAAATATCCCTCGGAATTTTAATTTTTTTAGTTTTTACGGTAATTCGATGTAACACCCGGATTTATTCTTAGCTATGTTCCGTCCATGGAAATTCTAATAATTAGATTCTAGAATGATCTAAATTATTTTTCATGAGAAATTTCCAATATTTCAACCTTTCATTACGTAAATGACTAAATTAGCTTTCCAACGATATAAGATTCATCCAAAACGGACCCTCGGTGAAGAAGTTATGAATAATTTAAGGTTTCAGTAGTAAACATCACTATTTTGCAATTGATATGAGATTATTAATGAATGATTAAACTTCTTGAATAATTGTATGTTGAGAACCATGGTGTATGTGTTTTAATGGTGTGAAAGTCATACATATGTACATGTGTTAAATGGTATGAGAAGTTGGAAAGTTGATGTGGTATTGATGACTTGCAAGTTGGGTATGATGATACCCTACTGAATATGACATATGATTGATTAAAATGAGTTTAATACATTTATTTTATGAGATAGGTGGTTACCCAAAGAAAGCATGAGTCAAATAACTCTAAGCTAGAAACCGTGTTCGCCGACTCAGGAACTTAGTACCCTGCTGTGTGATCTTGTGTACCTGATGTTATGACATCCCAAATTAGAACTATGGTTAGGGGCCATGCTTTGTGATCTTGTGCACTACTATACTTGATTGGGTCGAGACACCCTGCTGTGTGATCTTGTGTCTCTTTCCCTCACTTACACTTTAATCTCGGTGGCAACCGAGATTTGACAGTTGGTGAAAATGTGAACTTGTAGGGTGTACCACCTAGCTCAAATGTATTGCATTTTTGTTGAAAAATCATTATATTATGCCCATGTAATTTTGAATCATTTTGCTATAATGTGATTTATATCAGATCTCATTTATTTTATATAAAAATCTCTACCTTGTTTTGGATTATTCTGCGTACCAGTACTTTGTATTGACCCCCTTCCCTCCCAAGTTCGGAGGCACAGTCTCGGGGTCCAAAAAATTAGTAGATTCTTTAGATAGGTTTGTTTCTATATTTTGGAAGGCATGATGTTTGGCGGTTTATTTATCTGGGGGCTTTGTCCTAGTTTT
This sequence comes from Capsicum annuum, assembly GCF_002878395.1. NCBI lineage: Eukaryota > Viridiplantae > Streptophyta > Magnoliopsida > Solanales > Solanaceae > Capsicum > Capsicum annuum. Next base: position 94,307 of record NW_025841744.1, read on the forward strand.
TCGATACTTGTTCGTTTTAGTCATATATTAGATATTTTGCAAATGGTTATCAGATGCCGATAGATATTGTGGGACATTATTTCCCATTATTGATTTCATTGGACTCATGACCATGTTTTTGTAGTATTGTGAATCTTCCACATTTCTTTTATCATATGAATTATGTGCATGATTACAAGATAGATAGGGGTGTTTAGGTCCTTCACAGTTCAAAATGCTCATCATGGCTAGGGCCCTGGTTTGGGTCATGACAAACTTGTTATCAGATCACGGTTCATGGTCCCAGGGTGTCTGCAAAAATTGCGTTGGGTAGAGTCTTATTTATGGGAGTGTAGCGCACCACATTTATAAGCAAGAGGATACTAGGCATTTAGGAAATGTTTCCCTTCTTTATGATTTAGTTCATTCTTCAGAGTCATGCCTTTTCCTAATCAGTAATCTTTTGTCTTACAGAAATAACAGTCATGCCTCCTCGTCGTAATACTAATCAGAGTGCTCAGAATGATGAAGTCTGTCCCACTCATGGGATGAGGACACGCAATAAAGCTCCCACTCTAGACCCTGTCCCTACTCTAGGAGACCCTCCAATCCCAACCAGTTTGCCTAGGGCTCCATGGACCAATGTTAACCATCCCTCGACTACTCAGAGGGATATTTCGAATGCCGAATTCAGACAGTCTATTCATATGTTGGCATAGTTGGTGGCTAATTAGGCTCAATGATCGGAAGATATTGGGTCTACATCAGTAACGTTGGAGGCTACTAGGGTGGGACAGTTCATGAGAATAAACTCACCCAAGTTTACTGGCACCAAGGTAGAAGAAGATCTACAAGAATTAGTAGATGAAATGGAGAAAATTTTCAAAGTGATGCATGTGGATCAGATTGAAGGTGTTGAGTTGAAAGCTTACCAGCTGAAGGATGTAGCAAACCAATGGTACAATGAGTGGAAGGATGCCAAGGGAGACAGTACTGAGCCCACAGTTTGGGATGAGTTTGTAGAAGCTTTCCTTGACAGGTTGTTTCTTCTGGAGCTGAGGGAAGCTAAAGCAGAGGAGTTCATGAACCTCAAGCAGGTTAAGATGAACGTGCAGGAGTACATTGTAAAATTTAATCAGCTAGCCTGTTATGCTCCTGAGTTGACGAGTAGTATAAGTGCCCGAATGAGGAAGTTTGCTTCAGGACTTTCAGATAATCTGGTGCTTGAGTATCAGGGAGCGATGCTAAACAAGGAGTTAGACTTTTCTAGGTTGATAGTTCGTATTCAACAGGTAGAAGAGAAGAAAAAAAAGATTTCTAAATCTAGGTAGAAGGAAAAACAGGAAAAAAGAGCTAGGTCTGCCTACCAGGGTCACAATCAGCCTTAAAGTTGTAAGTGGGGAAATAAAGAGTAGAAGAATAAGAATTGGGGTAATGCACAGTCTGCTGCCAGTGCCTCAGCGCCTAGACCATCGACAGACAGACAATCTTAGAGTTTTCAAACTCACCATGGATCCAAAGCCCAAATTACTCAGTTGTAGGGCAGTATGACCCAGCAACATCGTACTTATCCATGGTGTGAGACTTGCAAAAAGAATCACCCAGGGAAGTGTTATTTTGAGGGGATAAATTATTATTTTTGTGGCAAGGTGTGTCATCTTCAGGCTTTGACCGGTTACATGCTTTGACCAACCGCCAGGCAACAGAAGTTTCCCCAGAAGTTGTCACCTGTATGTTACAAATATTTTCCCATGATGTTTATGTGTTACTTGACCCCGGGTCTACATTTTCTTGTGTGACCACTTATGTGGCTGTTGGTTTTGGGTTTGAGCCCAAAGTTATTGTAGAAACCTTCACTGTTTCCACTTTTGTAGGTGATTCTGTTATTGTAAGAAGGGTGTACAGAAATTGTGTTGTGTCTATTCTTAGACGGGATACTGTGGTAGACCTAATAGAACTTGATATGGTAGACTTTAATGCTATCCTTGGGATGGACTGGCTCTATTCGTGTTATGCCATACTTGATTGGAGAACCCAAAAGGTTACTTTTTCTTTCCCGATTGAGTCACCAATTGAGTGGGCCAGAAATTCTGTGGCACCTAGAGGTCACTTTATCTCTTATCTTAGATCCCAAAAGCTCATCTCTAGAGGTTGTATATACCATCTAATCCAAGTAAAAGATTCCAAGTTTGGAAGTCTTTCTCTTCAGTCAGTCCCTGTAGTGAATGAGTTTCCAAAAGTCTTTCCAGATTATCTCCCAGGAATACCACCTGATAGGGAGATAGAGTTTGTTATTGATGTGTTTCCAGATACCTGCCCTATCCCTATTCCGCCATATAGAATAGCTCCTGCAGAACTAAAAGAGTTGAAGAAACAGCCAACAGATCTTCTAGATAAAGGTTTTATACACCCCAGTGTATTACCTTGCGGTGCGCTTGTACTCTTCGTACAAAAGAAAGATGGTTCCCTTCGTATGTGCATAAACTACCACCAGTTGAATAAGGTTACTATTAAAAACAAATATCCTCTTCTTAGGATTGATGATTTTTTTGACCAGCTTCAGGGTGCTAAGTGTTTTTTGAAAATAGACTTTCGTTTGGGCTATCATCAGTTGAACATTAGGGCGTCAGACATTCCCAAAACAATATTTCAAACCCGATATGGTCACTATGAGTTCTTAGTCATGTCCTTCGGGTTGACTAACGCCTTTGCAGCTTTTATGGATCTTATGAATAGGGTGTTCCATCAGTTTCTAGATTTGTTCATCATAGTGTCATTGATGATATTCTGATCTATTCCAAAAGTGAGGAAGACCATGCCAATCACCTCTAAATTATCCTTCAGACCCTTAAGGATCATCAGTTATATGCTAAGTTCTCAAAATATGATTTCTGGCTGAATGTTATTGCCTTCTTGGGGCATATTGTATCTTGTGATGGGATTAGAGTGGATCCCCAAAAGATTGAGGTAGTGAGAAAATGGCCCAGACCCACGACTCTAACTGATATTTGGAGCTTCTTGGGTTTGGAAGGTTATTACAGAAGGTTTGTACAGAGTTTTTCCTCCATAGCTGCTCCGCTCACTAAATTGACTTAGAAAAATGTGAAGTTTGTATAGTCTGACTTGTGTGAAAATAATTTTGAGAAATTAAAGGACAAGCTAACTACTGCTCCTATTTTGACTCTTCCCGATGGGGTAGATGGTTTTGTGGTATACTGTGATGCGTCCCATATAGGACTTGGTTGTGTTCTGATGCAGCATGGTAAGGTGGTAGCTTATGCGTCCAGGCAGTTAAAGGTGCATGAGCAAAACTACCCTACTCATGACTTGGGGTAAGCAGCTATGGTGTTTGCACTTAGAATCTGGAGGCATTATCTCTATGGAGTACTTGTTGATATTTATACCGACCACAAAAAATTGCAGTATGTTTTCTAGCAGAAAGAATTGAACCTCAGGCAGAGGTGTTGGATGGAGCTTTTGAAAGACTATAATATGGGCCTACATTACCATCCGGGCAAGGCAAATGTTGTAGATGACACTCTCTATAGGTTTTCTATAGGCAACTTTTCTCATGTTGAAGAGGGGAAGAGAGAGATGGTGAAGGAATTCACCACCTTGTAAATCTAGGAGTGCAACTCTTAGATTTTGAAGATGGACGAGTGATTGTTCATGAGATAGCTAAGTCTTCCCTTTGTGCTAAGGTTAAAGAGAAGCAGGTTGAAGATCCCATCTTGGTGCAAATCAAGAAAGATGTAGGTCAGTAAAAGGTAATGTCGTTAGAAATTGGTGGTGATGGTATTCTGAGATATCAGGGTAGGTTGTGCATCCCGAATGTTGATAGACTGTGGGAAAGAATCCTTGATAAAGCACACACTTCTAGGTATGTTGTTCACCTAGGCTCTACTAAGAAGAACCATAATCTGAAAACTTTGTATTGGTGGAATAACATGAAACGTGATCTAGCTGATTTTGTTTCCAAGTGTTTAAACTGTCAGCAAGTGAAGGTAGAACATTTGAGGCCAGGAGGTACTTCCCAAGAGATAGCTCTGCCTTTATGGAAGTGGGAGATGATAAATATGGATTTCATTACAGGACTTCCGAAGTCCCAAAACCACTATGATTCTATATGGGTAATTGTAGATAGGCTAAGCAAGTCTGTGCACTTTCTGCTTGTCAAGACTAACTATTCAGGAGAGGATTATGCTAAGTTGTTCATTGAAAAAATAGTCTATTTGCATGGGGCACCTGTGTCCATTATATCTGACCAAGGTATGCAGTTTTCTTCTCAGTTTTGGAGATCTTTTCAGAGAGGTTTAGGTACCCAAGTGAACCTAAGTACTGCTTTTCACCCCCAAACGGAAGGGTAAGCGAAACGCCATCCAGACCCTTAAGGATATGTTGAGTGCTTGTGTGATTGATTTTAAAGGTAGTTGGGTGGAGCACTTTCCATTGATAGAGTTCACGTATAATAAGAGTTTCAATTCTAGTATTAAGATGGCGCCATTTAAGGCATTGTATGGGAGAAAATGTAAGTCACCAATAGGGTGGTCTGAAGTGGGTGAGATGCAGATGTTTGGTCCTAATCTGGTTCATCAGGCAATGGAATACATGAAGCTTATTAGAGAACGACTTAAGATAGCTCAAAGTTGTCAGAAATCCTACGCCGATGTTAGGAGGAGAGAGTTAGAGTTTGAGGTCGGAGATTGGGTATTTCTGAAGGTTTCTCCCATAAAGGGAGTTATGCAATTCCAAAATAAAGGTAAATTGAGTCCTCGTAATATAGGACCATATTAAATTTTGAGGAGAATAGGTGGTGTTGCATATGAGTTAGAATTGCCTGCCAGTTTGGGTTTTGTCCATCCGGTATTTCACATATTGTAATATCCCATATTTTGGACTAGAATGAAAGTCCGTCATTCCTCTGCGTAGACGTTTCAAAAGCCTCGAACCCTATGTAAATTTAGTGTGTTAATCAATTATGTAGTGTGGGGATCTATTTGAGCATAAATTTAGATCATAGAGGTTCCCTAACTCAAGTTCAAGTTGAAAGCTTTCCTATCGTTCAAGTTTTAGTGAACGTCAAAACTTGGGTCAACTTTAATCGGCCATAACTACTTTTATATATTGAATTAGAGAGCCTACTATATATCAAATCAAAAAACGTTGAATTAACGTTCCAATGATATCAATTTCACTAAAATTTGACACCCGAGCAAGAAGTTATGACTTTATAAAGTGGAGTACATCGCCTGACATAAGGTGTACGACGCACGACCTAACGTGTGCGATAAGGAGTGCGACACACACCCTAATATGTGTGATAAGATGTGCGATTCACACCCTAAGGTGTACGATAAAGTGTGTGCTGCATATGTGGGTGTCCAGGTGACTTAAAAGTCCGTTTTTGGGGCAAAATGGTCCTTTTTTCACCCCTATATAATGCCTAAACATGGAATTAAGCCCTTATTTCACAAAAACATATTCTTTCTCTCAAAATCCTCTCAAGAACACAAGCTAGGATTTTCATAGAAGATTCAAGCTCAAGAAATTCTCTCCATCAATCTTCATGAAATTGAGAAATAAGGTTTGTATAGTGTTCATCCACGGATCACTTTCATCCGTGGAGCTCAAGAATCAACTTTTAAATAGTAAATTATGATTTTCATGATGTGTTATGATTATATTCATGTTGATGATTATGGTTTGAGTTTCAAGGTTGTATTTTTATGTGTTTCCATGAAACATGTGACTATGATATTTGAAACCTATGAATTTTGGATGGAGTAAGAATGCTATGTTGATAAGTATACCTATGCCCAAAATTATGCATGTAAGGTGTTTGCTAAAATACCTAGAATGATAAAAATCATGTATTATAACTTAGAAGTGAACTATATGATAATTCATGCTAGTCTATTATGTTCAAAGAGCTCACTTGTAATTGTAGTGCAATATATGTGTTAATGAAATATACATAATGATTGGGGAATGTATTTATAGTTTGTCTTTATGTCTTCCATGCTATGAACAAGATCATGATTTGGAAGTATCACATGAGTTGTCCCCAAATTATTACAATATGAACTAAATGTTACATGTTTGTCATTCCCTTATGGTTAAATAGTTTCCATGCCATTGTTATGAATAGTATATGTTGTCGGAATGTCCATGATATTAGAATATGATATTTATGACTTAATTATAAGCATTCCTATTCATGTTAGATATTATGATGACCATGTACTTCATGAAATCCCTCACTCATATATTATGGATAGTTATTGATGGTCATGTACTCAACAAAGTCAAGTTGTGTCAGTTTCCTTCTATTGAGTCCTGGGGGTACTTGTACCCAAAAAATATAGTTGTGTTCCTAGAGCCATGTCATGTTATCATGATACTCAGTCAAGCCAAGATCTACAGAATTCAGTCAGTCAGGTGACTCAGGAAAACTCAGAAATCTTAGCAATCACAGTAATTCAGTAAACTCAGTAGTTCAAAAATCTCAATATTCAGTTAATCTCAAATAATCTTAAAAATCTCAGTACCCAGTAACTTCAGAAATCCCTATAATTCAGTACTCTCAGAAATCTCATGAACTCAGTTCTCAGTAAGATCAGTAATCTTATGAACTCAGTTAGCTATTCGATATCAATATTATACTGTCAACTACAGAACTCAGTAAACTCAAAATCAGTTCAGTTTTGTTAATCAGTACAGTCAGTTATTCAAGTTTAGTCTCTTCAGATGGGAGTAGAAGTTAGCACCGAGTAAACACAAGGATGGGAACTCACCTACCAGTTCAGGGTACGATTCTTAGAAGCAATCCTTGTGTTTCAGAACTACGTAGCCAGCATAGGTTGAGACATATACCTGTTAGTTTAGGGTTGATGAGGTGGCTTAACCTGTCAATTTAGGGTTCCCACCATTCTCATTTTGAGTACCGGCCAGTATAGGGTTCTCACAGTTGTCCTTACCAGTGGTGCGGTAGAGACACCGCTTCAGTCGGGGCAGAGATTGGACCCCAACTTAGCTATATATGTTATTGGGGCATATTGGTTAAACAACTACCTCCCACAGTTTTAGTTACAGATTTCAGGACTGTCAGCTACAGTTACCCAGTCTTAGTAAAGAACGCAGATAGTTCTTCAGATTTTAGTATATCAGGACTGTTAGATACAGTCAACTCAGATACAATACAGGACCCAGATAGTTCCATCAGATTCAAGACAGTCAGATATAGTCATCCATGTTATTAGTATTCAGTAGCAGGGCTATCAGATATAGTAACTCATGTTATCAGTTACATCATCTGTCAAAACTCATATTATCAGCTATATTAGCTATTAGAACTTATCTATCAGTTATATTAAATATTAGTAAACTCATGCTACCAGTTTTCACTTTCATAACTGTCAGATATGGTCAAGCATATCAGTTTTTCATAGTCATGGATGTCAGATATAGTTAATCGACTTATTCTTTATAATTAAATTTCCATATACAGTCAATCAGGCCAGCTCTTCATAATCAGAATTATTAGAAATAGTTATTCATGTATTAGTAATATAGTTTAAATACTTCAGTATTCAGCAATACAGTATCAGTTCCTCACTTATTAGTGATTCACATAACGATAGTAAACTCAGTCTTTCAGTATCTCAGTATCAGTAAACTCATATTGTCAGTATTCAAACTCAGTAGTCAGTATCTCCACGAGTTCAATTATAGTTACGTATGCATGTATGTATTCTCACGTTCATATCAATCAGCATTATTCATGCAAGTAAACATTTTGTATTTAGCCTACCTTACTTGCATACTTAGTACATTCAGACGTACTAATGCATTTGTCCTATGGTGTTTCTTTTATTCTACAACATAGGCTCAGAGACGCGAGCTCCAGATTAGCAATAGCATTCCAGTGTTTAGAGTTTCTGTGAGTCCTTCTCATTCGAGGATGATATGATTATTACTTTATTTATCATTTCAGTTTATTTCAGTTGTTAGATGGATTTAGTTGGAGACATGTTCCATTAACTTCTTATTCAGACAGTTTAGAGGCTTTTAGACTATAACATGTTATAGAGATATTTCAATTTTGTTTTGGTATTGATATACCATTTTCAGACATTATTTTTATGGGATGTTTTGTATTATTTATATTTGAACCTTATGGCCATTCAGTACATGTTTCCGCATCTTAATGTTATATTATGCAGTATACAGGTACAGATATCAGTCATAGGTCAGCTTGTAGTCCTTTGGGGTCATGAGCACCGTGTAGCATTCCTATTCAGAAAAATCGAGGTGTTACAAACTTGGTATCAGAGCCTAAGGTCCAATAGAGGTCTACAAAGTCTGAAAGCCGTATCTAGTAGAGTCTTGTACATATGTGTGTTGTGCACCACAGTTATGTGCAAAAGGCTACGAGATGTTTTAAGAACAGTTTCCCTTTTTTCATGTCTCAAATCGTGCTATAGCAAGTTTCACTAGGAAACATATGTAGATTCACATCATGCTCCCCTCATGTCAAATATACCTTATTTTCAAGGTAATGGAAACAGTGAAGCTCAAGTCCTAAATATAAGGCTTTCTTATACTGCATCCCATCAGTTAAGTTATGTTTCAAAGTTGTACAAATTTCATTCGTGATCATGAGAACTTGTTCTCAAACCCAGATATAGATATTCCATCAGATCCGATCCGTTCTCAGAATCTTATAATAGAATGTGACCCAGAGTTAGAAGCATGAACCCAGGAGTTTTGCAGTAGTAGAGTTGGGGTGAAGATATCTAGATTGAACAGACTATGTATTCATGGGGATAGTTTTGCCAGAATGAATCAGTAGGCTTGAACAGTGTGAGTTAGAAATTTAATTTTACTGACTTAAAATTAAGCATGAAGGAGTGAATGTGATATTATTAGTATGTGAGGGAAACAGGGGCAGCTGATGTGTTTAGTAAGGAAAGCATGTTCTAATTAGAGTGTAAGAATGTGATGATGATTGCAGTTCAGTTCAGAGGTTAGTTTAGTGTTCACAGACTTATGATGATGGCTTAAAGCCAAGGGGGATATGGTAGATTAAGTACCCAATTTCAGTAGTAGTGCCAATATGTACAGAAAAGAAGCTAGGGAAGATGATTCCCGACCCATCCTTATCTTAGTGTAAAGCTTACTTCAGTCAGCATAATGCCTATGCATTCTTCATGTCTCAAATTCCATGAATACATCTTATGCTCACACGCATTCCATAGAATTGTGTGCGCTTTTAGTTCCCAGTATAGGGAGTTCAGTTCTGGATCACTCAGTGTTACAAATTATGTTCCATTAACTCAGAAATTCCAGAATCAGGTCATGCAGCTCATAACTCATGTACATGTATCATGCTCCCCTGTATACTCAGTTTCCATGACTCATGCTATGCCCCCACTGACCAGATAAATTTAGACTATATCATGTATATACTCAGTTCAGAACTTTTTTGGTAAATCCATATTATTGACATTCTATTCCTTAAATTTTAGTCATGTGTCATGCTCAGTCAGCATCCATTCATGTTTTAGGTTCGCCTGATTTAACCCTTCATAAGCTCTCCTTGTAGAATAGTGTAGTGGTGAGCAGTCACTTTGATGAGAGAGAGTTAATGTTTCATGTTAAGAGCAAACTATTGCATGTATGTTTTATATGAGGGTGTAAATACGATAATAGGCTTGAATATCCTTTTAGTATGCAAGAAAAGGGCTAGCGAGAGGCAGTAATTAGACAATTAGAAAAAAAAAATCACAATATGAATGTATATTCAGATCCTTGACTTATGTCAGCCTTCATTATGTGACTATCATAACTCGGTTGCCATCTCAATTACAGTTCCAGTTATCAGGACCCAGTATTTAGTCATAGTATGGATCCTAGTTACAGTCTTAAGATATAGGGTCAGCTTCAGATCAATATTCAGCTTAGAAATGTAGTTCAGTTTTAGACTTGCTTGACCATAGCATATAGTTATCAGCTACTCAGTTATAGGTATTCTAATACCTCCGTCTATGGAATGTTTCCAAATCATGTAATACGCTTGGTCCTACATTTTCAGACAATATACCTTTCATGAAATCCATGATCAATTACCTCATGTTACTCAATTAGCCCCTTTTCATATGCATAATACTTTATGGCCTCAATCCAACTACTCAGATTAAGTACAATTGAGTCTTCCATACCCAACATTCAGTTACCAGTTACTCAGTTAATCAGATAAGTTAGTATGTCTATGCATTCATGAATCATGCTTCAGTTTTAGATCTCAGATAATTAGTCATAATTTCGTATCTTGGTGCCTTGTGCATCGCCTCAACATCCTCAACCTCTTAGCAAGGTCAGTCCAGCATCCTTCAAGGGACCTAGTATCCCAAGGGGGAGATACATAATAGCCCCCAAACTTCCTGATTCAAACATGTCATTTTCTTTGATGAATCCAGTCTGGAGTAGGGGTATTCGTAAGTGGTCCTCTATATCCGAACTCAGCTGTAAGCCATGTACTCAATGGCTCATTTTATCCAAGATACGATACTCTATTCATGTCACACATTACAGACTTGGATCAGTTCATGCATTATGTTCCAGACTCAGTTATGTTCTTATGTTTCTACTCATGCATATTAAGTAATCAATCTCAGTCTCATCAGTATTTTTAGTTCATGGTAGCATTCTTCTTTGAGCTGACTCATTCTCATGTTTAGATTTCAGTACCAAACTTGGTATTTAGTTCCATGCTTAGTTTTTAGTTCAAACTTGGTATCTTTACCATTGCATGATCATGATCTAGTTTAGTCATGTATTATTCTCGCATCAGATATGCGTGATCAGCTTACCAGTACTTTCAGTCATGCATTCATGTATCATGTCAGTCATATAATCATGCATCAAATATGCATGGATTCAACTTATCAATTATACATCAAATATGCATTCTCAGTTTGAGAAAGTCAGTTTATCAGAACACTCAGCCCTACACTCATAAATCAGCTACCCATAGATCAGATATGCATGTACAGTATGATATGCTCAGTTTTCAGTCATGTCATCCATGAAATCATGTTCAGTTGTTCATGCTCAGTACTTATGTTAGTTGTCTTTCTACCCTATCAGTCATTCTCATTCAAGGACAAATGTTCCCAAGGGGGAGATATTGTAATATCCCATATTTTAGACTAGAATGAAAGTCCATCATTCCTATGAATAGAGGTTTCAAAAACCTCGAACCCTACATAAATTTAGTGTGTTAATCAATTATGTAGTATGTTAATCAATTATGTAGTGTGGAGATCTATTTGCGTATGAATTTAGATCATAGAGGTTCCCTAACTCAAGTTCAAGATGAAAGTTTTCTTATCGTTCAAGTTTTAGTGAAAGTCAAAACTTGGGTCAACTTCAATTAGTCATAACTCCTTGTATATATTGTATTAGATAGCCTACTATCTTTCCAACGGTACCAATTTCGCTAAAATCTGACACCCGAGCAAGAAGTTATGACTTTACAAAGTGGAGTACATTACCTGACATAAGGTGTGCGATGCATAACCTAACGTATGCGATAAGGAGTGCGACGCACACCCTAATATATGCGATAAGATGTGTGACGCACACCCTAAGGTGTGCAATAAAGTGTGTGCCGCACATGTGGGTGTCCAGATGACTTAAAAGTCCATTTTTAGGGCAAAAATGGTCCTTTTTCCACCCCTATATAATGCCTAAACACGGAATTAAGCCCTTTTTACACCAAAACATATTCTTTCACTCAAAATCCTCTCAAGAGAACAAGCTAGGGTTTTCATAAAAGACTCAAGCTCAAGCAATTCTCTCCATCAGTCTTCATGAAATTGAGAAATAAGATATGTGTAGTGTTCATCCAGGATCACTTTCATCCGTGGAGCTCAAGAATCAACTTTTAAATAGTAAATTATGATTTTCATGATCTGTTATGATTATATTCATGTTGATGATTATGGTTTGAGTTTCAAGGTTGTATTTTTATGTGTTTCCATGAAACATGTGACTATGATATTTGAAACCCATGAATTTTGGATGGAGTAAGAATGCTATGTTGATAAGTATACCTATGCCCAAAATTATGCATGCAAAGTGTTTGCTAAAATGCCTAGAATGATAAAAATCATGTATTATAACTTAGGGGTGAACTATATGACAAATTCATGTTAGTCTATTATGTTCAAAGAGCTAACTTGTCATTGTTGTGCAATATATGTGTTAATGGAATGTACATGATGATTGGGGAATGGATTTATAGTGTGTCTATATGTAACAAGATCATGATTTTGAAGTATCACATGAGTTATCCCCAAATTATTACAATATGAACTAAATGTTACATGTTTGCCATTCCGTTATGGTTAAATAGTTTCCATGCCATTGTTATGAATAGAATATGTTGTTGGAATGCCCATGATATTAGAATATGATATTTATGACATGATTATAAGCATTCCTATTCATGTTAGATATTATGTGACCATGTACTTCATGAAATCCCTCACTCATGTATTATGGATTGTTATTGATGGTCATGTACTCAAGAAAGTCAAGTTGTGTCAGTTTCCTTCCATCGAGTCCTGGGGGTACTTGTACCCGAATAATATAGTTGTGTGCCTAGAGCCATGTCATATTATCATGATACTCAGTCAAGTCAAGATCTATAGAATTCAGTCAGTCATGTGACTCAGGAAAACTCAGAAATCTCAGCAATCACAGTAGTTCAGTAATCTCAGTAGTTCAGAAATCTCAGTACTCAGTTAATCTCAAATAATCTCAGAAATCTCAGTACCTAGTAACTTCGGAAATCCCTATATTCAGTACTCTCAGAAATCTCATGAACTCGATACTCAGTAAGATCAGTAATCTCATTAACTCAGTTAGTTATTAGATATTAGTATTATTCCATCAGCTACAGAACTCAGTAAACTCAAAATCAATTCAGTTCAGTTAATCAGTACAGTCAGTTATTCATGTTTAGTCTCTTTATATGGGAGTAGAAGTTAGCACTGAGTGAGCACAAGGATGGAAACTCACCTACCAGTTTAGGGTGCGATTCTTAGAAGCCATCCTTATGCTCCTGAACTACGTAGCCAGTATAGGTTGAGATATCTACCTGTCAGTTTAGGGTTGATGAGGTGGCTTAACCTGTTCGTTTAAGGTTCCCACCATTCTTATTTTGAGTACCTGCCAGTATAGGATTCTCATAGTTGTCCTTACCAGTGGTGAGGTAGTGACACTGTTCCAGTCGGGGAAGAGATTGGACCCCAAATTAGCTATATGCATTATTGGGGCATGTCGGTTAAACAACTACCTTCCACAGTTTCAGTTACAGATTTCAGGACTGTCAGCTATAGTTACCCAGTCTTAGTAAAGAACTCAGATAGTTCTTCTAATTTCAGTTTATCAAGACTATCAGATATAGTTAATTCAAATACAGTATAGGACTCATATAGTTCCATCAAATTCAAGATTGTCAGATACGGTCATCCATGTTATCAGCATTCAGTAGAAGGGCTATCAAATATAGTAACTCATGTTATCAGTTACATCAGTTGTCAAAACTCATGTTATCAGCTATATCAGCTATCAAAACTCATCTGTCAATTATATTAAATATCTATAAACTTATGCTACCAGTATTCACTTTCATGACTATCAAATACGGTCAAGCATATCAGTTCTTCATATTCATGGCTGTCAGATACAGTTAGTCAGACTTATTCTTTATAATTAGATTGCCAGATACAGTCAATTAGGCTAGTTTTTCATAATCAAAATTGTAAGAAATAGTTATTCATGTATCAGTAATATAGTTTAAATCCTTTAGTATTCAGCAATAAAGTATCAGTTCCTCAATTATTAGTGATTCACATAACGATATCATTAAACCCAGTCTTTCAGTATCTCAGTATCAGTAAACTCATGTTATCAGTATTCAGACTCAGTAGTCGGTAGCTCCACGAGTTCAGTTACAGTTATGTATGCATGTATGTATCCTCACGTTTATATCAGTTAGCATTATTCACGCATGTAAACCCTTTGTATTTAGCCTACCTCACTTGCATACTTAGTACATTCAGACGTACTGACGCATTTGTGCTATGGTGTTTCTTTTAATTTACGTCATAGTTTCAGAGACATGAGCTCTAGATCAGCAGTTGTATTCCAGTGTTCAGAGTTGCAGTGAGTCCTTCTCATTTGAGGATGATATGATTATTTCTTCATTTATCATTTTAGTTTATTTCAGTTGTTAGATGGAGTTAGTTGGAGACATGTTTCATCAACTCCTTATTAAGACAGTTTAGAGGATTTTAGACTATAGTATGCCAGACAGATATTTCAGTTTTGTTTTGGTATTGATATACCATTTTCAGACATTATTTTTATCAAACATTTTGTATTATTTAGATTTGAATCTTATGGATATTCAGTACATGTTTCTGCATCTTTATATTATATTATGCGGTATACAGGTACAGATATCAGTCATGGGTTAGTTTGTGGTCCTTCAGGGTCATGAGCACCATGTAGCATTCCGGTTCAGAAAAATCAGGGTGTTACACATATCCATGTTGAAGAACTGCATTGGAGACCATTATTTGGTATTGCCTATAGAAGAGATCAAGGTAACAGCCTCCTTATCATATGAAGAGGAGCCTATTGCAATCCTAGATCATCAAGTATAGAAGTGGAGAAGTAAAGAAATAGTTTTAATTAAGGTGTTGTGGAGAAATTAGAGGATTGAGGAATCCACTTTGGAATTATAAGGCGACATGAGAACAAGATACACACACCTTTTTGACCCAGTAGATGGTGGAGTTGAAGGTACAACCCTTACCTAAATCTTTCTATGATTTAGTATGCTTGGAATCATGCTTGTCTGTTTTCCGGATCATCATTCGGAGATGAATTATCCCAATGGGGGATATTGTAACACCCCGACATATTCTTAGCTAAGTTCCATCCACGAAAAGTCTAAGCATTAGCTTCTAGAATGATCTAAATTATTTTTCATGTGGAATTTCCTAGATTTCTACCTTTTATTACGTAAATGACTGAATTAGCTTTCCAACGATATAGGATTCATCAAAAACGGACCCTCGGTGAAGAAGTTATGAATAATTTAAGGTTCCAGTCATAAACATTGTCATTTTGGGGTCTAGCGCATCACAGAGGGGGTCAAATTGACCATCGTCAAATTCCAGTGGGGCCCCGCGATGGTGGCGCATCACGGAGGCACCCAATTTCCCACTCATCGAATTCTAGTGGACCACCACGATTATGGCGCGTCGCGATGGTACCCAAAATTGGGTTTTTAAGTTCAAATTTCCAATTTTATTTAGGAGTTATTAAGGGTAAATTTGAATTTTTTTCTAGCCTTTAAAACTGTCCAAACAAAGGATTTAGGGTATGTTTGAGCAAGTTAACCCTATTTTCATTAAAATCATCAAGAATCCTCTCTAGGGTTTCAAACAAGAACTTCAAGAAACCCAAGATTCAACCATGGATTTTTAAAATTGATTGAAGATTCGAAATCCCCAGATCATAGGTTTCAAGAAGCACTTGCTAATTTCGTAAATAGAGGTACGTGGCATTGTCCTAAATTCCATGGGTATGTTTTTAAAAAGGAATTTATGCAAGACTTTAAATTTATACAAGTATATATATGTTTTTACAAATGGGGGTTTTCAATTGATACAAATAACATGTTTTGATATATGATTTTGAAAGAATTACTGAGATATCATAGGGTTGTTTTTTTGAATGTATTGAAATGGTTGAATTGTGAACATGTGACCTAAAATTTCAAAAGGGTGCGATGTACATGAATTGTGGATTTTCTATATTTTCCATGATAATGTTTATACCCCATATTATACTAGTGTTAAACCATTGAGAGCATGAGTTTTCCAATTAACATGACATTACTCATGAATGATTAAACTTCTTGAATAATTGCATGTTGAGAACCATGGTGTATGTGTTTTAATGGTGTGAAAGTCATACATATGTGCATGTGGTAAATGGTATGAGAAGTTAGAAAGTTGATGTGGTATTGATGACTTGCAAGTCGGGTATGACGATACCTTGTAGAGTATGACATGTGATTGATGAAAAAGAGTTTAATACATTGATTTTGTGAGATAGGTGGTTACCAAATAAAGCATGAGTCAAATGACTCTACTCTGGAAACCGTATTTTCCGACTCGGGAACTTGGTACCCTGCTATGTGATTTTATGTACCTGATGTTATGTCATCCCAAATTGGGACTATGGTTAAGAGCCCTGCTTTGTGATCTTGTGCACTACCATACTTGATTGGGTTGAGACACCCTGCTGTGTGATCTTGTGTGTCTTTCCCTCACTTATTCTCTAATCTCGGTGGCAACCGAGATTTGACAGTTGGTGAAAATGTGAAATTGTAGGGTGTACCACCTAGCTCAAATGTGTTGCATTTTTGTTGAAAAATCATTATACTATGCCCATGTATTTTCAAAATTATATTATAATAATGTGCTTTATATCTGCTCTCATTTATTTTATATAAAAATCTCTACCTTGTTTTGAATTATTCTGCCTACCTGTACTTTGTATTGACCCCCTTCCCTCCCAAGTTCGAAGGCATAGTCTAGAGGTCCAGAAAATCAGTAGATTCTTAAGATAGTTTTGCAGATACAAGTGGTGAGCCTTCTATATTTTGGAAGGCCTGATGTTTGGTAGTTTATTTATCATTGAATAGTTTTGGGTCTACTGGGGGCCTTGTCCTAGTTTTCAGATAGTTGTTTGTTTTAGTCATGTAGTAGAGATTTCACAGACGGTTATCAGATGCTGATAGATGATGTGGGACATTATTTCCTATTATTGATTTCATTGGACTCATGACCATGTTTCTGTGGTATTGTGAATCTTCCGCATTTCTTTTATCATGTGAATTATGTGCATGATTACCATATAGATAGGGGTGTTTCGGACCTTCACGGTTCAAAATGCTCGTCACAGTTAGAGCCCCGATTTGGATCGTGACATTCTAACCTGCAACTTTTAAGTTGTAGGTGTAAGCTACTGGTCAGCTCAGAAACCCCTCTTATAACAAGAAAAGTTCCTCGGAGCTTCTACCTTTTTATTTTGAAGGAAGATGACATTCTTGATTATATGCAAAGGAGTGTGGATATTTCTCAAGAAATTTTAAGAATTAAAAAATACACAAGAAGATCAAAGGATGAAAAAATATAACAATTATTTTAATTTTTTTGTATGATATAATTTTCTGACGAAGATTATTCAGATAAACTCATGCTTCCCTAGTTTTGCCACTAATGGGGTGGATTCAATTATAGGTTGGCCTTATATATTTTAAAAGCACTTACTTGTCAAGTTTGACTTAATTAATTAATGTCTTTTATGATCTAATCCTTTTTTTGATCCCACATAGTGTGCATGGGGCTGCGCTTTTTAATAGCTTTTTATTTATTTATTTAATTAAGGGTTTCTATGATTGGAGGAAAGGAGCTTGATCTGCATGTTTTATATGTTGAATTAACAAAAAGGGTGTCTTTGACAAGGTAAATGTTTCTCCTTTTATTTTTCTTCTTCTTATTATTTGATTCATATATGATATATTTAGTTATTTATTTTCTTCTATTAAAAAAACAACTTAAGAAGATATACAAATATTATTTTGTTGTATAGATTGTAGGTGAGAAGAAATGGAGAGAAGTGAGTTTAGTATTTTAAATTTTCTCCAACCATAACTAGTGCTTCATATTCATTGAGGAAACATTATTTCACTTTGCTTCATCATTTTGAACTAGTTTACCTTTTTAGGCATGATAACTTTCCAGGTTAGTAAATTTCATGTGTTAATTATTTTGTACTAAGTATTTGTATTTTTTTCCACATCAATGTTCCATTTTTATTTTTATTTTTTGGTCTGAGATAACATTTGTGTTTATTATTAGGCTAGATATATTCAGTTTTTACCTCGATCACAAGTTTATTCTTTTGTCGTTCTCATCGTGGAGTGACTACACCAGCTACTTTTTGCCATGTGTCATATGGCATGATGTCGAGATATTTTTAGAGATATGTCAAGACATAACTCCTTAAGTTTTGACATATCTATTAAAAAAATTGATAATAGTAATCTATTATTAACAACCTACCAAACGACTCCTAGGTTTTGTCACATCTATTAAAAGCATTTCATAATAGTAATTAAATGTGTTATTTGACGAAATTGGACTTTATAAGTAATAACTAGTTCAAGAATTTTGATTTGTTACTACTAGGGAAGGTGTTTTTTCTATTTACTCTGTTATGTGATAACATTTGTGCATTCTTACTAGGTTAGACATTTAATTTTCTCCTCGATCTACCTAAGTCTGTTCTTTCTCGACTCTTATTGAGGAGTAGCTACATGAGCTACTTTCTGCCACGTGTCATATGGCATGAGGTTGAGATATTTTTAAATACATAGCATTGCATAATTCCTTAAGTTTTGACACAACTACTAAAAAGTTATTTAGTAATCGAAATTGAAAATGTTATTTGATGACTATATTAAACTTTACAAATAATTATTAGATCTAGGATTTTGATCTTTAATTTATTACTAAGCCAGATTTTTTTTTTCTATTTACTTTGATATGCTAAACATTTGTGTGTTATTACTAAGCTAAAAATATTCAAAATTTACTCCTTGATCTTCCCGAGTCTCATCTTTCTCCATTCTCATCAAGGAGGCAACTTTTGGCCACACGTACGTAATGCAACACGAGGTCGAGATACTATTAGCATACGTTTCAACATAGAACTACTTATGTTTCGAAGCATCTAATGAAACATATAATAATAGTAATCAAAATTATTATCTAACAAAATTGCACTTTATAAGTAATAATTAGTTCAAGGATTTTGTCTTTTACTACTAGGCTAGTTTTTTCTACTTATTCCCATGTGCGATAACTGTTAAGTCTAATTACAAGGCTAGACCTATATTTCAATCACATTTCATTTGTCATGAGTATGAGATATCTATTTTTTAATAGATGTATCAAAATATTAATCCTTAAGTTTTGACCCATTAAAATATCTTAACTGAATTGCCACCGAAAATTTGCCAATTCTGTTCTGAATTTGTGCTGAAATTGTGTTCAAAGAGTGCTGAAAATGATATAATTTATAGCTTTATAAACTGCTTAAATGCATCACAATGACCAATTTGCTTTCAGATTAGCTGCATGCATCACGCCTCTTTGAGGTGCGACCCATATGACCTTGAGTGAGTGTAGAATACTTCGTACATCTGAATATTTTTTTTAACTTTATTGAATTGCTCACCTTGGTTGATATGTTATATTCTCTTGTATATTTAGGGTCAAGCTGTTTCCAAGCAGAAGGGACAATTGAAGTCAAATTTGACAGTTGTTATTTCGTGTCCATGAAAATGGAATCTGAAGTTCTGGGTGGAATACTTTACCATCCTCACCAACAAGCTCCATCATCTTCAAAATTAGCTGCACAAAATTGCTATGCGGTTGTTCCTTACAATCCACCACCTCACCACCATTCAGGGCAGAGGATGGGAGGAGGAAAAATGGCGATACTAATTGCCCAAAAGCTAACAGGAGTGGACATAATTTCTTCTATTCGGAAACACATGCCATGCTCAAATCTCTTTATCCACATAAAGAGAGGGAATACACAAATTATTGGATAATCTTGGAACAATCTTTCTCCTGAAGAAAAAATGGTAAGCATACTCAAATCGATCATTTAGTATATTCTGGATTATGAAGATTTATCATAAATTTAGAATGATAAACTAATTATTACGTAATATGGAACCGTGGGCTTTCAATGAGCGACATGGATAGTGAAGATTTATTAGTCAAGTCCATCTTGTTTAGGATTATCAAAATCGAGCAATAAAACAAAAATGAAATTGTATAGTGACACTAAGAGAGCAATAAAACCAAAAAATGCACAAAAATATCAAAGGTATAAAAGAAATATACAGAAATAATTTATATATTATAATTTTTCAATGAACATGACTCAAATGAATCCATGCCTCCCCAGTTTTGCAATAACAGGGTGGATTCAATTATGGGTTGACCCTATGTATTTTAAAAGTACTCACTTTATTAGGTTTGACTAAATTAATTAATGTCTATTGAGGTCCGGTCGTTGCACAGATTCCATACATTAGGAAAGCTTTATTACACCGAGCTATCCATTTTAATGCTTGTTTAATGTCTTGTAACAACCTCAAACATTGGCTAGCTTATTTTTGGCTTTGTCGTGCTCGAAATTTAAAATTTTGCCTTAAAGCATGTTAGGGTTTGTTAAAAGGGTAACTCAGAGGATTTTTGGAATTTTTTAACAGGGTTCGGGGCATTTTTGGGATACAGAGGTAGTAAGCCTCCATGATACCCCCACATTGTTGAGGCTGGTCCTTAGAGATGGACACCGCATCGCAGAGACTGGTCCTCCGAGATGGACACCACGCCGCGGAGGCTTGTCCCCCAAAATAGCCCCCGTATCGCGGAGGCTGTGTTCCCATGGTCAGTTTTAAATATCTAAGAGGGATTTTTTAGTCTTTTCCCATTTAAATCATTTCCCCATTATTTAAAACATTTCCAAAATGTTTTATTGCCTTTGTGAAATCCCTAAGTTTCATTCCATAAGTCAGAAGAAAGAAAACACCTAGGGATTCAGAATTCCAGAGGGTCAAATTTCTCTATATTTCCATCACTATTGAGGAATGTGGGACTACCCTATCTCATAAGCATGATTTTACTGTTGTGCAAGCTTTAAGAATATATTTTATGTATACTTCACAATGGATTTTTAAATTATTGAACAACGTGCATTTGGAGCCCTGTTTTATTATTAAAATTTTTTTGAACTATGGGGTTTTCCCTAAACATAAATTATATCCATGTGTATGAATGTTATGAGTTTTTATTTGTTATATGAGAGTATGATTTACGAAATTCCCTCTCTTGTTACGAAACCATTGTCCTAATGTTTGGTGGTTGTTTATACGAATAGCTAAAATCCTGAATTTAAATGTTTAATAATAAAATATGGTTTTGTCTTGCTTGTTTTACTAATTCATAAAAGCTCTTTTGTCCTAAAAGATAAATTTCATGTATTTGATGGAAGAAATGACCACACTTTGTCAAAGTATTGAAAAGAGTGTATTTTGCATGAATTTTATATGTTTTAAAATAAGAACTCTCTTGAAATATTTAAATGTTTTGGTGGTCCAATAACATGTTTTAAAAGAAAAGACTATTGGTATGATGATATCAAATCACACATATGCCATGACAGATTCAAAATGGAACAAATTACAGACTTTTTAGATTTTCGATCATGACTTTAGAAGATGGATGCTTTACAGGCCTAAAATTGGTCTTAAAGAGAGTTAGATAGTTACTCGAAGAAAGCATGAGTTTAGATAACTCATTTCCCAAAACAATATTTTTCTGACATGGGTTTTGTTTTGCCCTGGAACAGGGGATGGTACGCTGGTGACGACCTTGTGGTGTAGTAGAGATCAAAAACTTCAGCTCTTGCGAAAACTTGGGTTGGGATCTTCACTGCCGAGTCAAGGGCAGACCCATATAGCCCATGGGTAAATTAGAATTTTGGGTGTACCATCTTGCTTAGAAGTAAAACAAAGAGTTGAGTCATAACTTACGAGAACGTTTTGAAACTCACTGATTATGCCCATGTGATTCTATACTTATAATATGATAAATTGTTTTTCATAGTGCTCTCACTTATTTTACATGAAGTATGTGGTATTTTTGGATTGTTCTACATACCAATAAATTTGAGTATTGACCCCCTATATTTTAGGTTCTGAGGCTCAGTCCTGTGGTCCTTCTAACTAGTGCATTATTCTTAGACGTTCAGAGTTGGTGAGCCTCCCTTACTTTGAAAGACATCTTTCCCATTTGTTGGTTCCTTTTAATTTTATGGTCCGACTGAAGGCCTTGTACCGGGTTATATAAACTTATACATTCAGTTCAGCAGAGACTTCGTAGAATGTTTTAGTTTGGATTTAGGTTTTTTCATGGTTTTATGTTATGAAGTTTTAGTTTTGATTATGGGAGCATCATGTTGTCAGTTTATATTTTGCACTTCCATTTTATATGACTTATGCTTATGATTACCCGTTAAGGGGTCTCTTGTGCCTTCATGGTTTGGGATGCCAGACTCAGCTAAGGTCTTGGCTCGAGTCATGACACGCTTGGTATCAAAGCACAGATCAGGGTCCCAGAGTGTCTACAAAGTCATGTCAAGTAGAGTCTTTTTTATGGGTGTGTAGTGTGCCACACTTATGAGGAGGAATCTACAATGCATTTAGGAATGTTTCTCTTTTCTTCATGTTCTAATTTGTGCTATATAGTTTGAATGTGTTCTAACTCCTCATTTCTACTTTTCAGATCATGCCTCCCCGTAAATGCCGTGGGAAGAACACCTATGCTGATGATGTCCGCCCTACTCATGGGATGTGAATCTACTATAGAGCTCATGCCCTAGATTTCACTGCTATTGTAAGGGTTCCTTTAGTCCAAACTAGCCCACCTCGGGCTCCTCAATCTGGTGCTAACAGTACCTAGTTTCCTCAAAGAGAAGTCTCAAATGCTGAGTACCATCAATCAATCCATATATTTCTCAGCTTGTGTTTTCTCAGTCCTATCGATCTAGAGCTATGAGTTCTTTACTTGGTTTCTCTGAAATTACTCAAGTTAGCCAGTTCATGAGGCTGAACCCACCCATTTTACAGGTACTAGGTTGAGGAAGAACCTGAAGGATTTATATATAAAATGGAAAAAATATTTAGAGTCATGCATGCTAGTGTTGCTGGGGTAGAATCGGTGGCCAATCAGATTAAGGACGTAGCCAACCAGTGGTATGAGAAATGAGAAGAGTTCAGGGGTGAAGGTGTTGCACCTGCTGTATGGGTGGAGTTTTTTAAAGCTTTCCTGGATCATTTATTTCCTCAAGAATAGAGAGAGGTCAAGGCCGAAGAATTTGTCAATCTAAAACAAGGGAAGATGAGGGTCAAAGAATATGTATTGAAATTTACCCAACTGTCCTGTTATGCTCCAAAATTGGTAAGTAATATGACGGCTCGTATAAGGAAATTTACATCCAGTCTATCGGATAATTTGATATTAGAATGTAAGGAGGTGTTACTAAATGAGGACATGGATATCTCCAAAGCTCATAGTGTGTATGTAGTAGGTAGAACAACAGAAAAAGAGACATGTAGAGGTAGAGAAAAAGAAAACAAAGACTATGAAGACTAGGCCTGTGGATCAGAATATCAGTCAGCAATAACGGGGGAAATAGGATAAGAAGTCGTTTAGGAAGAAATTTTAGAGAAATGCTCTGTCTTTATCCAGTTCCCCAACTCCTAGTCCTTCAGCCAATCAGCGGTTCCAAAATTTTAGCCTAACAAAGGGTTGAGAATGTAGGGTACTCAGTCCCAAAGAAGTGTAGCTCGATCCTTCAGGTCATACCTCACGCTGTGGAAAGTACGGGAAGGATCATCCAGGAAAGTGCTAGTTCGGTAGCTAGTTGTGTTAGGATATGGTCATTTAGACCATTATCAGAGAGAATTTCCCTCACCTAATGTAAAAAGGTCCGAAGTCCTAAGTCGCTTCCATATCTCCGCCACCTAAGGTTAGTGCTTTTGTTACTGGAGGTAGCTGTAACTAGTTGTATGCTTTGTCTACTAACTAGGACTGAAAGGCTTTACTAGATGTAGTTACTGGTATGTTATGGATCTTCTATCGTGATGTGTTTGTGTTACTTAATCCCGGGTCTACCTTGTCATATATGACCCCATTTGTGGCAGTCAGTTTTGGTTTTGAACCTGAAAATATTTTTGAACCTTTCTTTTTCTCCACCCCTATTAGTGATTCTATTATGGCTAGGATAGTTTAATGAAATTGTGTGGTGTCTATTTTCTATTGTGACATGGTTGATTTTGACGCTATTTTGGGGATGGATTGGATCCATTCATGTCAAACTATATTAGATTGTAGAACAATGAAGGTCATTTTCTATTTTCCAAATGAGCCAGTATTAAAATGGGAAGGGTAATCTCTTGCAAAGGTTGTTTGTACCATCTTATTCGGGTCAAAGATTCTAGAACTGAGAGTCCTCCCCTCAAGTCAATTCCTGTAGTTAATGAATTCTCAGAAGTCTTTCCTGAATACCTCCCTGGGATACCCCTGGATATGGAGATAGACTTTGGTATTAACCTACTGCCAAACACCTGGCCTATTTTTATTCCACCATATAGAATGGCTTCTGCAAAATTGAAAGAGTTAAAAGAGTAGTTAAAAGATCTTCTTGACAAAGTCTTTATTCATTCTATTGTCTCTCCCTGGTGTGCTCTGATGCTCTTCATGCCCAAGAAAGATGGCTCTCTCCATATGTGCATAGATTATCTACAGTTGAACAAAGTCACAGTTAAAAATAAGTACCCTCTTTCCAAAATTGATGACCACTTTTACCAACTCTAGGGAGCTAAATATTTCTCCAAAATAGACCTTCATTCTAGATACCATCAATTGAAGGTTAAGGAGGCTGACATTCCCAAAACAACTTTAAAACCCAATATAGACGTAATGAATTCTTGGTAATATCCTTCGAACTGAATAATGCCCCCCAACATTTATGGACCTGATGAATAGGGTGCTTCATCTGTTTCTAGACCTATTTGTCATCTTTGTTATTGATGATATCTTAATTTACTCTAAGAGTGAGGAGGAGAATGCCAATCACCTACGAATCATCCTTTAGACCCTTAAGGACCATGAGTTGTATGCGAAGTTTTCCAAGTGTAAATTCTGGCTTAGCATTATTGCGCTTCTGGGGCATATTATTTCTAGTGAGGAAATTAAGATTGATCCCAAAAAGGTTAAGGCATTGAGGAAATATCCCAAACCCACGACTCCAACTGATATCTAGAGCTTCTTGGGTTTTATAGGGTATTATAGGAGATTAATTTGTAGAGAGTTTTTCATCCATAGCTGCTCCACCTACTAGATTGACTCAGAAGAAGGTAAAATTCTTATGGTCTGACTCTTGTGAGAATAGTTTTGAGAAACTGAAAGACAAGTTGACTACTACACCATCTATGACCCTTCCCGAGGGTACAAAAGGATTTGTGGTTTTCTTGTGATGCGTCCCAAGTGGGACTTGGGTGTGTGCTAATGTAGCATGGGAAGGTAGTGGCTTATGCCAGTAGACAGTTGAAGATTTGTAATGATCCTTTAGGTTATTTTCCATATTTACGCATATTTCCTCTATTTGAGATTCTCCATAGCTTCCCTAAGTCATTTATGACTCGCTAGGACCGACGATTCAGTCATTGGATAGTTCGTTTGGTTTTTAGAACCAATCATCTGTTTAGAAGTTTTCTCTTGTTCTAAATGGCCACCGGGAAAAAACTTTAATGAAATGACTTCGGATTAAAAATTCGACTTCTCCATCGCGTTTAGAAGGTCAATTTTAGGATAGAAAGACTCTTGGTTCAGGTCACAAGGGTTCCAAACTTTTTTTGAGCTATTGAGCAGATTTTATGAAAAACAAAACTATAGGTATGGGATCCTCTTTTTATCCGAAACAACCTTGGATAAAATTTTTAATGATTCCAATGGATTTTAAATGTGGTTTACACTCAAATTTCACTATTGGATCATGTTATTTGGGTTTTGAATGAGTTCCGATGGTCAAAAATAAGTTTTTGACTTTGCTGTCGCAGGGTACCGCATCTCTTCGCTGAGGGGTCTATAAATAGACCCCAAGGTCGTGAATATGGGGATTTTTCATTCATCTTTGAGAACGTAAAACCCTAAATGGGTATGATAACTCAAAATTGATTCTTTTGGGTGTCTAGGGAGCTTGATAAACATCTTTTATCATGATTATCATCCTGATTAAGGTAAGATTTCATCACTTTATTGGTGAATTTCTTAGTTCTTGACCCAAAGCTCCAATTTAGCTTAGGGATTAGTTTAGCCCCAAATTTGATTTGTTTTCACCCATTAATTGAGGGTTATGATTCCTTGGTGATGTATGAGTATTGGGTTGAACTCAAAAAAGCGATTTTCGTACGCGGGACCCACTTGAGTTTTTGGTGTCATTTTGGACCCGAAGTACAATAGTGCAATATGGGTATCGTTAGACTCATATTAATGAGTATATTATATTTTTTATAGCATGATGACATTTTGTGTATTGTGAAGTAAAGACGAGCATGTGGTGCATGATGTGAGGTTTTGTGGTTCGGCCTTGAGTTAGGCTTCTACCTACTCTTCTTTGAAGATGATGTGTGTTATGTATGGCATGTGAATATGAGTGTAAGGCTTGATTATGAATAAATAACTTAATATTTATTATTGATGTTTAGGGAATTGGATGAAGGTTTAGGACCTGTAAGGTAGTATATTTATGATCCATTTAGAATCCTATTACCTTCTCCAAAGGTTGAATTAGTTTGTAGTATGGAAATGTTATGATGCTAGGTTTGGGATATGTTCCAAGTGTGTGACACCCCAACTTAGGAAGGAGTCCCACATCGTCAAAACACAGGAGGGATGCTGGGTATATAAGTGAGAAATCCTTACTCCCTAGTGACGCATTTTAAAGCTGTGCGGGCTTGGGCCCAGATCGAACAATATCACCAGTGGGTTGGGCAGAGACAGGGGTATCTTGGGCCTATGTGGTTTGGGATGCCCGTCGCGGCTAGGACCTCGGGTCGGGTTGTGACAGAATGGTATCAAAGTCACTCTTGTGTCGTCCCTGTCAGTGTGGGCCAGAGTTCAAACTGAGTGTAGAAAAATCCCGGTAAGGCGGGACAAACCTCAGTCCTGAGTGTAGGCGAATCCCATTCGGTGGGGCAAACCTCAGCGAGGACGCTGAGTCTATAACGGGGGGTGTATGTGACACCCCAACTTACACTCCCCAACTTAGGAAGGATTCCCATATCGGCAAAACACAGAAGGGATGCTGGGTATATAAGTAAGAAATCCTTACTCTCTTGTGACGTCTTTTAAAGCCGTGCAGGCCTGGGCCCAGAGCGAACAATATCACTAGTGGGTTGGGCAAAGATAGGGGTATCTCAGGCCTGTGTGGTTCGGGATATCCGTCGTGGCCAGGACCTCGGGTCGGGTCGTGACAAAGTGTTAGAATCATGGTTAGTGTGATTGACCTTAGTTGGGCTAGTCTAGTGATCTTGAAATCGTATCTTGGGGTAGAATTGATATTTCCCATGTTTCTGATAGAATTTTCTATTTTAGGATTGGTTATGATTTACTTGACATTTAGAAGTTGAACTAGATTCCTTAGCCTAGTTTTGGGTATAGCTTGCCTAAATATGGAGACTGAAGATTAGAAGTAGGATCTGGCCCACTTGGTCCAAGATTTGTGTTAGCCCTTGTGGGCATAGTTGCGGATATAGGCCTAGTTGAGACTAATGAGCCTTATTTATGAGATTTACTTAGTGAATAGATAAATTGTGATGATTTTTGCCAATTTATGATTAATGAACTATTGAGATGTTAATTTTCCATAGATATGATATTGGGTCTTTAGAGATGTTATTTCCTCTTAGTTATGATATTTTGCCCATAGAGATGCATTCCCTCTTAATTATGATATTTTGCCCATAGAGATGCATTTTTCTCTTAGTTATGATATTTTGCTCATAGAGATGCATTTTACTCTTATTTATGATATTTGAGATGCATTTTACTCTTAGTTATGATATTTGGTCTATAGAGATGTTTTTCCTCTTAGTTAGGATTATTGGGTTTATAGAGATAATTTTCCTCTTGGTCATGATGTATGACCTGTAGATATGAGATGGCTAATAGAGGGTATCTGATTATTGATATTATGCCTAATAGATGTGAGATGCCTCCTATAGTGAGATGATTATAGATATGTTATGGCTTTTAAATATGATTATTGATATGAATTTTGGATATTTATATAGGCCTAAGATCGTGATTATGATCTTGTGATTATTTTGGATATATTATTGGGTAAAGGAAAGTGTCATGATGATGATTTGATATTCGAGAAGTGTTTATCATTGTAAAGTATTCAATTATAGTTTATAAGTAAGCATAGAGCTGCTTGTATACACATCTCTCCGATATGGGATAGAGGAAGATGTGGTATATTGCTTACGACTTTATTGATTGAATATTGGTGATAACATGCATAGATTTGGTACATTCATGATTGTTATATCGGCAACTTATGTGATTCTAGGTGAAATATGATCATATGTTTGTTTTACTTATTTAAGTGTTAAGCTAGGTGGTAGTTAGTTGCCTTTTAGGAGACTATAGCACTTGGTGGAAGGAATCAAATGTATTAGTTAATGAGTCTTACTTAGCTTAAATATGGTAGGTATCGATGGTTGATGTGTGGCTAATAATGATGTCGGGTTTACAATAGGTGAAGACTAGTGATATTGATGACAAAATTTATAATGCCGATTAGTTGTCAAATGAGAGGTTGTGTATTAATAAGGCTATATAATAAAAGATGTTGGTAATAGAGAAGTGTCTAGATAGTAACGCAGAATAGTTGCTATATGGTTGATTAATTAATAGTTAAATGAGGATTAGTGTCACGACCCGAGCTGGGTCCTAGCCGCGATGGACATTCCAAACCATGAAGGCCCGAGAGACCCCTCAGTATACTATCTTAAGCAGAATCCATACATAAATCAAAGTGTGCAAGATATAATGAGATTCAAAGGAATTTATAATACAAACTGAGTCAACAAAATATGACAATAAAATATCAACTTACGTTTACGAAGCCTCTACTGAATTACTAGTCAATCTAGACTAGGAAAACGCCCCCAAAGGAATATACGACAACTGAACTAACATAAGAATAGAATGCATTCCGAAGCAGGGAGGCTCACCAACTCTGGATTTTAGGAAGTAATCTATTGCCGAGCTGAACATCTTCAAAACAAATCAATTAAAATGATTACAACTATGGTTATACAAAAAAACTCAAATCGAATACATCAACTCTACTAACTATCTATGAAGTCTCTACTAGTATTGACTATAGGTAGCCGAGACATGACCCCCAGCTATCCCGAATCAATACGACTTAATAAGGAAAATAAGATGCTACTCAAACTATGATTGAATTGAGCTCTCGAATCAAAAGGACTCATCACCTGCCGACTGAAAGTTGCAAACTGTCTGATTATGATGTTCGAGCTACAACATGTACCTATATTATAAGAAAATGTAGCACAGTGGCATATATGTGGATTAGTATTTTTGGAATGTACTGAGTATGTGAGGGTGAATGTATAAGTAAAACAGAAACAAAATATTCATATAAACTTTTAAATGATGCATGCCAAGTGTGAATGGCTCACCTTGAGCATGAATAAATAAAAGCTAAAAAACATAAATCATGAATAATAAAACATACTGTATAAATCTTGTGAGCTATAACACTTGGTTCTAATAGTTGTAATTTTACTCTTTCTATTTGGGAGGTTCTTCTAACCGACATAAACCATATGAGCAATTATGCTTTCCAACGTCTCGCACCCACGTTTGTAGGGCTGTCCTATCCTTTCCATCGGAATAGAACCTAAGCTAGAGTGATCACTGAACTCACCATGGGCATTAAAATTTATGTTGGCACGTTGTTCTGGGGCATGAGACCTTTGAATCATGCCCAACTCGATGCTAAATACTAGTCCAATATTAATTATATGCTCTCTCTTTAGGAAATTCACCTCAAAATAGCATAAAGGGTTTATAATGAAATCTAGTAATGCATATCTTTGCTCTAAATTGTGATCAAAATAAATAAATGTGGATTCTATCTCTGAGATGAGGATCAAAAGATCCATGTTTCTTTAAATCTTTGTATAAAACCATCAAATAAAACTAAGAGCATGATCTTCTTGAATTCTTAATACTTAAACTTAGGGCTTAAAACCCATGTTTTAAACTCAAGTCTAGTCATAACAAAACTTAATGCTCAATGACAATCCTGAAATACTCCAACAATATCAAATCAAGATAGTTCAATCTCATGCATAATTGAAATATCACAAGTTAGAACATAAACATAAGCACTTCTTGATAAACTTAAAACTTTAAATCTAATGATAATCACATGCTTCAAGAATATAGAAATTTGGGCATCAACCCTACTTGAAAACAAGTAAATAAATTCTCAAAATTTTGTAATTTTGGCACAAAGATGAAAGGATACCCTTGTTCCTAACCCCACAAATGTTAATAAACTTGATTTAATGGATAAAGCTTGAACTTGAAAGCCTTGGAGATGATCTTGAATGCTTTCTTGAAATTCCTTGACTAAGGAACATAGATTCTTTGTTTTTTCCCTGAAGAAGAGAATTGAATTTCTTATTCTTGGGAAAAAACCCTTATCTTTTTGTTCTTAAGAGTGGAAAGGATTAATGGAATATAAAATTGATAAGTGATGGATAATAATTCATAATGATGCTTTTAGTCATGGGAGAGGTAGGGTTTGAGGTATGGAAAAGACCAAAATACCACTCCGAAACTGTATAAGAGATGCTGAAATTCTTAGTTGATGACTTAGTTGATATCTTATCAACTAGTTGATGTATTATCAACATAGTTCGTCAACCCATATATGGACTTGGACCCTGCTATTTAAGGGTGACTACTTGGTTGATAGTTCGTCACTTTGTTGACGACTTATCACCTCATGTCATTACATTGTAGATGGAACGGTTAAGGTTGATGACGAGGATGATAGGTCGTTGCTTAGTTGACGAATTATCACACCAAGATGTAACCTTGTGGAGTTGATCATATTCAGGTTAAGGCTGACAACTTGGTTGATAGGTCGTCACTTAGTTGATGGCTTATAACCTCAAGTCGTAACCTTGTTGATAGATGAACATGCTGAGGAAAAATGATCGTTACTTTCTACTCTGATATAGGATTAAGGTTAAAACAGATGCGTTGGAAAGAAGACTCTAAGTTCTTTCATTTGATATATAGTAGGACACCTGATTTTATATATTCTAGGAGCTACACTCGCTTAAAGTTGACCCTTGTAGGATCGAATAAAAAACTCAATCAATGAAAGTGTTCTCAACTCGACTTGCTATAAGTGCTTCCTATGAACATTTTTCACCTTTTAAGCACTATTCTCACTAGGATAATAATCATGAAACTTGTATTCAAATTTAAATCATGGGAGTAGAGTTTATATACATAGGAACAATGGTTCAAATTCTAGCACAAAAATATGGGGTGTTACATTATCTCTCTTGGGAACATTCATCCTCGAATTAGACCAGTTAGCTGAGAATATTGGGAGAACTAATATTATATACTGAACATGCATGACTGGAAAGATGATTACATGACTGAGTATGAAACATAATACATGACTGAATTGATTTCATGAATACATGTAATGGCATGAGAATGGTCATAATGTGGAGTTAAAAATGAGAGAGTCAACTTATAAGTACGCATTACTTCAAGCTGGATCTTTTTTCATAAAGAAAAGTTTAGAGATTTAGTACACGAAAATACAGTTGTATTACAACATCTCCCCCTTGGGATAGTTCGTCCCCCGAATGATATTGACTTGGCTGAAATACCAAGGAAAGATTGAGATGATGCAAGGGACACTTACGGACTGAATCATGATTGAATATCTAGAATCTGAAACTAATGCATGGTGCACGAACTAAGCTGAATTCACAAATTACCATGATGCAAACATTTTTTACCTCTTGGAATAACCATATTCATGAGACTTATGATAGTATGACTAGATGGAAAGATGGAAAACAATAGGAACTTGTCTATCTGACTGCTAGTCTGAATCGTTGGCTTTACAAACTAACTCATACTGAAATCTTATACTCAATTGGAGCATTTCTTCAACGCTCTATCTAAGAATTTCTAATAACATTAGAGAGCAGAGATTATATCACCTTGGGTATACCTCTACATCATTCCTACGACATCATACTTAATTGCATATAAATAGACTTAAACTCTTGCATATATTATCTCAAGCCCACTCGTTCACCTCCCACACAACTATTAACACTATCCCAAGTATCACTCTCTCCACCTTGATAATCATCCACTGTTCAAGCTTAGATTCTAGTATAAGTCATGATTAACCACAACTTCACACACTATTCTTACATGCCAAAACATCAGGAAACACTAGTCCACTAGAACCTTATAATAATAATAATATTTGATCATAATCTTACAGTCTATCTAATTACAGTCCATAAGCACATCCCTTTCTCACACACCTCTAGTACTTGTCCATCCATATAATTAAACTTTACCCCTATCACAAGAAACATCAACCAATTTCTTTTTCAGATCCACAAGGAGCACCCACATTAAAAATTTTTATCAACATAATACTTTCGCTAATAACCCATACTTTTCTAACAAAATTAAATATCATTAAAAAACTCCTTTCCTACTGTAAGCATACCATATTTACCTTAACTAATAACACCATCTTTACCTTCCACCATGAAACCTACACCACAATCACTACCCTTTAATTAGTATACAAGGACAAATCATCCCCAACTTACTTAATTGAAGACATAGATCAATCAATTTTTTTACCCTCGATCAAATGCTAACCCCAACTTTTCTTATTACAATACTTCTAAATCCATACTTCCAACTCTAAGGATGTTCTACTACTTATGTATCATAACACTCTAGGTTTCAATATCTCTTGAATACAAACTCTATTTAACAATCTAGGTTCATGTTATCTTCTCTTGAAAATACTGTGGAACTAAGGCTATTTGCTAACATGCTCAACTGAGCAAACTGCATGACTAAATCTAAAACATGCTGAGCTACTGAACTAATTTGCGAGTGCACGAATTTATAAGAGGATATCTATATGGCTTAATCTAAGACTGGAAAAGAACTAAATTAAGGAAGACTATTACCTTAGGCTGAATCTGATTTCGTGGAGAAAAGTTGAGGATACTTGTTACGCATGTCTTCTTCTGCTTCCCAAGTAGCTCCCTCGCTGGACTGATTTTTCCACAGAACCTTGACTAAGGGAACTTCTTTGTTCCTTAGTCTACGAATGTGATGATCAAGAATCTCTACTGGAACTTCTTTGTATGAAAGGCTATTCTGAATATATGTACTTTCTAGGTAATGCTAAAACTAGGGCTAAAGTGAGTGGAGTCTTCAACTCTTGAAAACTCTTCTCACATGAATTTGAACACTAAAACTTAACTTTTTTTTGAGTTAATCTAGACATAGGGGATGCAATACAATTAAAACCCTCAACAAAACATCTATAATTGCTAGATAAACCTAAAAAACTTCTAATGTCTGATAGAGAAATAGGTCTAGGTCAGTTTCTCACTACTTCTATCTTTTGGGGATCAACTCTAATACTATCATTGGAAATAATATGACCGAGGAAAGCTACTGATCTTAGCCAAAATTCACATTTGCTAAATTTGGCAAAACAACTAGTGATCCCTAAGAGTTTGTAACACAATTCTAAGGTTTTCTGCATGATCATCCTTACTATGAGAATGGACAAGAATATCATTTATAAAGACTATGACATACATTTCCAAATACTATTTGAACACTCTATTTATCAAGTCTATGAAGGATTTTGGGGCATTTGTTAGTCCGAAGGACATAACTAGAAACTCAAATGACCATAACGAGTTCTGAAAGCTGTCTTTGGAATATCACATTCCCTTACTTTAAGCTGATGATAGTCGGATCTAAGGTCTATCTTGCAGAAATAACTTGCACCATAGAGCTGGTCGAATAAGTCATCAATTCTGGGGAAAGAATATTTGTTTTTGATTGTTACTTTATTCAGCTGACGATAGTCAATGCAGATTTGCAAAGAACCTCTTTCTTTTGACCAAAAAGGATAGGAGCGCCCCATGGAGATACATTGGGCCTTAAGAAACCTTTATCTAATAGATCATTAAGCTGCTTTTTTATCTCTATAAGCTCAGCTGGAGCCATATGATAAGGAGGAATAGAGATAGGCTAAGTATCCGAAAGAAGTTTAATACCAAATTTTATTTCCTTATCGGGAGGTACCCCTGACAAATCTTCAAGAAAGACATAAGGAAACTCATTGACTACATTGACAGACTGAACTGCTGGAGTCTCAGACTTAGTGTCTCTGAGATTAACTTTATGTCTTTAAGGTAGGATACGAAATGACTCTTGGGAGACACTGAATTACCTTCCTAAAATACGGGCTCATCTAGGAACTAAAACTTCACCACTCAGGTGCAGCAATTTATGGATGCATAATAGGAATGGAGTTAATCCATACCAAGAATAAGGTCAAAGTTGACCATATCTAACTCTATTAAATTCGCTAACATGATTTTATGAAGGGCAGTGATAAGACACTTTCTATAGATCTATTTTGCAACAAGTAAATTCCCCTCTGGGGTAGAAACTAAGAAGGGCTCAGGGATTTTTTTAGGACCTAATTCAAAATTTACTACAACTAGTGGGGTCACGTAAGAGAAATTTGACCCAGGTTCTAAAATGACATAAACATCAAGATGAAAGACACGAATTATACTAGTAACAACATCTGGTGAATCCTCCTGCTCCTGATGGGGTGGTAAAGCATAAAACTAATTCTGGCGTTGACCACCATCGATATTGGATAATGCGCCCTGAGGAGGGACTGGGCGACCTAGAGGGGTTGGTGCGCTAGTAGCTTGAATTTGGGAATGAACATCCTTATTTACCTACTTAGCATATAGACACTCTTTGATTCTATGTACCAACTTACCATAACCATAACAACCTTTCTGACCCAACAAGCACTGACCAGGGTTATTTTTACCACACTTAGCATATAGAGGATAACTGGGCTTTCCACTCTTATTATTCTGAGATCTGGACACAAAAATCTTACCCCACTGCTCTAACCTAGATCTGGGGCTAGGATCACTACATGAAGATAGTGCTAGGATAGATGAAAGATTCTAAAACTACGAACGATTTCC
Organism: Capsicum annuum; assembly: GCF_002878395.1. Lineage (NCBI taxonomy): Eukaryota > Viridiplantae > Streptophyta > Magnoliopsida > Solanales > Solanaceae > Capsicum > Capsicum annuum. The sequence continues at coordinate 129,456 of NW_025841744.1, forward strand.
CCTCTATACTTTGTCTGGCTATGCCAAACTGCCCGGTTCTAGCATTCTTATTTCCCCTCTCTCTTCCTTTTAACTTTTCTTTATCAATCTACTGCGCATGAATCATCAACCTAGCAAGATCTATATCCCCAATAAGAATGGCAGTCCTACACTCCTTGATACTCACCCTAGGGTTAGCCGTAATATCAGGGGCATACTTTGACAACTAGCTGAACTTAAGGTAGTACTCCTTCACAGTCATTGATCCCTATCTCAGGTTCAAAAATATTTATACCTCATTTTCTCTTATTTCATGTGGAAAGAACCTATTTAGAAAAGTATCCTGAAACACCTGCCAACACATAGGGGCTGCATTCTCACCTCTACCATTTTCCATATAACCACCCAATCATATGCTACATCCTTTAATATATAGGATGCCAACTCTACACTTTCTACCTTAGAAACATTCATAATCTTGGTGATCTTTTTTACCTCAGCTGAGTAAATTTGTGGGTCCTCACCTGCTTTTGACTCGAAGAACTTTGGTGGATTCATTCTCATGAAGTTTCAAATTCTAGCTGCTGCTAGATCCCCATTCTACTTAAGTAGAATTCCCGCTTGATAGTTGACCTGAATATTAGCAGTTATAGTTTGGGCTAATGCCTTAAAGGCAGCCGAAAATTCACCTTGGGATACATTATAATTCAGAGGGTCAGGAGGCTGGGGTGGCTTGTTATTATTTCTGCGGGTGTTAGCTCGATAAGAAGGCTTATTCAACTGTCACGTAAGAGCACAAGTTAAAAAAAGATAGAGATACTATAAGAATGATAGATCATGAAAGAAAGAGATGGTTTCCTAAAAACGTCCCATAGCCTCTTGCTCATAAATGTGGCATGCTTCACACCTATGATCAAGACTCTACGTAACAAGGCTTGTCTAATTCCCTAGGAATCTCTAAATTTTAGGCTCTGATACCAAGTTTGTAACTCCCCAAAAATGGCTCCCGAGATATCACACGATGTTGAAGATCATTAATAGCCTTCTGCTAACCTTGTCTGTCTTCTACTAAATCTATAAGCTCATAATAGAGAAAATGTAGATATATGATCAAAGCTAAAATATGGAAAATCTGTCTGAGCTAAACTGAAATTATCTGAAATATAATATCTAAAATCACTAGACTCAAGAGTTTGCTAAATCAATACTGAAAATCTAAATCAAATCTAGCAGTCTGGCAAGCCTCAACTTCTAATTCTAGAGAGTCACTGGGACAAACCCCCAACTAACTCAAACTATCTAAAATACTAATCATCTATGCCAACACGCTGAAAAACTAAAAGACTAAGTCCCTAAACTATGAGAACGTACCAACTGTCAGGATGTAGATACAGATACTTGAAATCACTCACACTGCTGAAATTGAGCACCTGAACCTACATTATGAGACAATGTAGCACATAAAAATTTATGTGGATCAGCACTTCTAGATTGTACTGAGTATATGAGGGTGAATTCATAAGTCAAACAATATCTCAAAATTATTATAATTTGTAAAAGAATGTATACTAAATGTAGATGACTCAATACATTTACATTCTAAAAGATGTACTTGTATTCTGTCTTTGAATCATGCTTTCTAAGTGTAGAAAAGACTTACTTTCATATATATAATCTGAAATACGAAGCCTCATAGTTGATGTCACATGTAAAGCAATGTCTGAATAAATCTGTGTGCCTTTACACTTAGTTTTCAAAAAGCTTTTCTATTATTTTTCACTCTTTTCTGTAAGCTGTAGGGCAATACTTTTTAAAACTATTCTGCATGTCTTTACTATTAGGGAGATTCTTCAAACCAACATACGCTATGTGAGCTATCATAGTATCCAATGTCTAGTTGCCTTACGGGAAAACCTCATGTTGAGGAGAGGTGTCATACTCTTGCCAAGGAGTATAACCTAATCTAACTGATCACATCTACATCTATCATCCATATAGAAATGGAAATAATCTGATAATTTGAACCTACATTAGCTCGTAGTTCTAGGCATTAAACATACCCAACTCGGTGCTAATTACTACTCCATTTTATCTGTATGCTCGTTCTGTTGGAAATCCACTTTAAAATCTACTATAATGTTTTATAATGAAAACCGACTGTGTATCTGTTAAATTAAACTGTAATCTTAAATTGTAATGTGGATTCCATATCTAAACTGAGATCAAAATATCAAATCTTTATTGAAATTCTAAAAATAATCTAGTCATAGGGTGCTTATAGCGAAATCAATCTTGAAAAAGCAATATCCAACTAGGACTTTGTAACTCATGTATCAAATTCATGTCAAAATATAATAATATTCATGCTTGATAATGAAGATATTGATAATTCAACTCAAAATCTAGAAATTTCTGCAACACGCATGAAAACACAAAAATAAACATGAACTTCATTATCTAAATCACTTCAAATCTCATAATCTTTCAATTAGCAATATTGGGTAAGAACCCTAATTTGAAACTCATAAATATCATACAAAATTAGCTTTAAAACTAATTTTGGGCACAAGGATGAAAGAATTATCCTTGTTAAAAAACCCCACATATCTTAATTGATTATTAGATGAAGAAACTTGAATGTTGAATCACTATTTGTGCTCTTGAAGATAGGTTCTTGAAGTTCTTGAAGTTCTTGAATTGGAAACCTTGAATTTTGAGTTTCCTTGGAGAAAATATGGTGGAATTTGGATATCTTTGTAATTAAGTTTTGAGTTCTAGGGTTTTCTTTGAGAAAAAATTGATGAGAAGCATGCATATAATGCTTTGAATAGGATTAATTCAGTGTTATTCACGAATTGGGGGCAGAGAAAAAGATTAAACTACCCCTTTAAAATTAACTTCGAAAAATTGGACTCTCAATTTTTCACACCACCGCGATGCGCCACTATCGTGGTGGCTTACTGAAAAAATAACGATCATGATTTTAACCATTGGCATGATGCGATATAATCGGGTTGGACTACTGGAGAAGGGACGAGTCCTATTTTGTCCATCGTTGTGATGCGATGAAATCTCTTTGCCTCACTAGAAAAAGGACAAATGGGAACTGGAACTTCTCTACAATGTGGGATAATCATGGTGTTCCACTGGAAATCGAACAACTGCCATTCTGGCCTTCACCGCGATGCGGTGCCTGTCGAAATGCCATACTATTTTACTAAAAATGCCATAACTTCTCAATCGAGTATCGGTTTAATACAAAATTGGTATTGTTGAAAAGCTTATTCAATTATCTATATATTGGTGGATTTAGAACTGGAAAATTCTACATGTATCAAGAGTTATTCATTTTCAAACTAACCCTTGACATTGTAGGAGATAAACTAAGCTAGGAAAAAGTATGGGGTACTACAGAATCATACCCAACTTAGTACTAAATACTACTCCCACATTACTTATATTATATATCTTTAGGAAAGCCACCTCAAATAGCATAAAGGTTTATAATGAAAACCATTTATGCACCTCTTTCTCTAAATGATGATCAAAATAAATAAATGTGGATTCTATCTCGTAGCTGAGTATCAAAAAATCCATCTTTCTTTAAATATTGGTATAAAATCATCAAATATAACTTAAGAGCATATTCTTCTTGAAATCTGAATACTTAAACCTAGGAATTAAAACCCATGCTTTAAACTCAAGTATATTTATATCAAACCTTCGTGCCCAATAATAATCTTGAAATACTTCAACAATATCAAGTCAAGATAGTGTAATCTCATGCATGATAGAAATATCATAAGTTAAAACATAAACATAAGCACATCTTGATAAACTTAAAACTTTAAATCTCATGGTAATCACATTCTTCAAGAACATAGAAACTTAGGTATGAACCCTACTTCAAAACAAGTAATTAAATTCTCAAAATTATGTAATTTGAGCACAAGGGTCAAAGGATACTCTTGTTCATAACCTCAAATACCTTAATAAACTCGATTTAATGGAGAAAGCTTGACCTTGAAATCCTTGGAGATGATCTTGAAAGATTTCTTGAAATTCTTGGATTTGAGAACTTAGATTCTTGGTTTTTTTCTTGATGGGGAGACTTGAATTGCTTGTTCTTTAGAAAAAA
>NW_025841744.1:136572-137041 GCF_002878395.1 Capsicum annuum
TTTGGTCTTAATGGAGTTGTTTTGAACTCAGGTGTGAAAGAAATCCACAACGTGGTTGATTTTGATAGATGGGAAGCATGATGTCTCCCGATGTATATTTATATATTACTGAAATTATTTTGTTGTGGATTGTCTTTGAAATGATCTGAGCTAAGTTCGGGAGAAATCTTTAGCACCGAGTGGGAGGTGTAAAGAGACCTTATTTCCTAGAACTACGTTTCCTCGTAGGAGTGAGCCTGAGGCTGATTTATATAGTGATCACTAGTTTGTGTGGATCTGATATCGATAGTCCTACTCCGATAGCAAGGATAGGATGGCTCTCCCCAATGTGGGTTGTACGTTGGACTCCATGTAGCTCACATGGTTTATGTCGGTTATAGGATCTCCCAGTGTGTGTGTGTTTTCTTGTGTCTATGGTGAATGGTGAAGTGATTTGAAAGTGGAATTGTGAAAGAATAACTTTCACAAT
>NW_025841744.1:137141-159228 GCF_002878395.1 Capsicum annuum
CGACATAAACCATGTGAGCTACATGGATTATGTCGGTTATAGGATCTCCCAGTGTGTGTGTGTTTTCTTGTGTCTATGGTGAATGGTGAAGTGATTTGAAAGTGGAATTGTGAAAGTTATTCTTTCAAAAGATTTAAATGATATTTGCTTTATGAGAATTGATATTCTTGATGAACTAAAAGTGATTGACAAATTATATGATGACTCACATGTGTTATTGTACTTATTTCATCCTCTCATGATTTATGATGATTTTCTTCAGGCTATGTGAGTCTTTCATACACCCTGCATATTTCTTATAAATATATATGATGATGATGTTTATAAAACTGCATACACCCCCATATACTCGATTCCTTTCCATGGTACTAACCCACATCTTCGAATATGGGCTGTATTTTCTCAGAATGTAGGTTCAGGTGCTTAGATCCAGGTTCGACTGTGATTCCTCGGGAACGCTATTCTACATCCTCTATTGTGGTGAGTCCTCATGTTCCGAGGACGTGATGTCTGATGTTTGTTTCACGGAATTGTTCATATTTGATAACTGAGTATAAGTCAGTTGGAGCATGTCTGAATGGCTCGCTGATTTTATTAATTTTCTTAGAGGCTTGTCAGACTAGTATAGATGTTGGGAGTTAACTAATAAGTCGTATTTGGTAATCTTTCTGAAATTCATTTATTCTTGGATGATGATTACTCTATTGATATTTGAGGGTTATTTATGAAAACCCCGTTGATTTGTGTTGAACTGAATGAAAATGGCTCAAAGGGTTAGCTTGGGGCTACTTGTAGCCTTAAGCACCATGTGATGCTCTTGGACCCATTTTTCGAGATGTTACAAACTTGATATCAGAGCCTAAGGTTTTAAAGTATCTTAGGGAGTCTGACAAGCCGCTATAAGTAGAGTCTTGATCATCGGTGTATAGTACGCCACATCTATGAGCAAGAGGCTACAAGACGTTGTAGGAAAAAGTGTGATTCTTTTTTTCAAAAGTCTATCGTGTTTAAAGTGTCTCTCTGCTATTGATTCGTGCTCTCCTCTTTCAAAAATACCTCCTGATAGAGGGATAAAGTTTGGGATTGATCTTCTTCCCGATACTCAGCCCATTTTTATTCCTCCTTACCGTATGGCCCCTGCAGAACTTAAGTAGTTGAAAGAGCAAATCAAAGATCTACTAGATAAGGGTTTCATAAGGCCCAGTATTTCTCCTTGGGGTGCTCCTGTGTTGTTTGTAAGAAAGAAAGATGGCTCTCTGCGTATGTGCATTGATTACCGCCAACTGAATAAAGTCACCGTAAAAAATAAGTACCCCCTTTCGAGAATAGATGATTTGTTTGACCAATTGCAAGGTGCAAGTTATTTCTCAAAGATAGACCTTCATTCCGGCTATCATCAACTCAAAGTTAGGGAGTGTGACATCCTAAATACCATTTTCCGAACTCGTTATTGCTATTTTGAGTTTCTTGTTATGTCTTTCAGGTTAACTAATGCCCCAGCAGCTTTCATGGACCTCATGAATCGAGTGTTCAGAAAATATCTGGATATGTTTGTCATAGTGTTCATCGATGATATACTGGTGTACTCCCGTAGTGAGGACGAACATTTTTATCATCTCCGAACTATCTGGAAAACCTTTAAAGATCACAAGTTGTTTGCCAAGTTTAGTAAGCGTGATTTTTGGCTAAGGTCAGTTGCTTTTTTGGGTCATATCATTTCTTCCGAGGGTATTAGAGTTGATCCCCAAAAGACCAAAGCTGTTATAAATTGTCCTAGACCTATTTCTCCGACTGATATTTGAAGTTTCTTGGGTTTAGCTGGCTATTACCACCATTTTGTTGAGGGTTTCTCCTCTATAGCGTCTCTTATGACTCGGTTGACCCAAAAGAAAATGAAGTTCTTGTGGTCCGAATCTTGTGAGAAGAGTTTTCAGGAGTTGAAGACTCAACTCACTTCAGCCCCTACTTTGACTTTGCCTAATGGTGTTGATGGTTTTGTGGTGTACTATAATGCTTCGAGAGTTGGGTTGGGTTACGTATAGATGCAGAAGGGTAAGGTGATAGCTTATGCTTCTAGACAGTTGAAACCCCATGAGAAAAATTACCCCACCTATGACCTTGAGTTGGCTGTTGTTGTGTTTGCTTTAAAAATATAAAGACACTATTTGTATGGTATCCATGTTGATGTTTTCATTGATCATAAGAGTCTGCAGTATGTGTTTACCCAGAGAGAATTGAATCTTAGGCAGAGACGATGGTTAGAATTGTTAAAGAACTATGATATGAGTGTGTTGTACCATCCGAGCAAGGCCAATGTTATGGAGGATTCCCTACGTAGAGTGTCTATGGGTAGTCTTTCACATGTGGTAGAACGTAAGAAAGATTTGGATCGTGATGGACATCTTTTGGATAGATTAGGGGTTAGGTTGTTTGATTCTACTGAAGGTAGTATAGGGGTTCAGAGTAGTTCTGAATCCTCCTTGGTTTTGGAAGTGAAGGAAAAACAATACTTAGATGCTAGTTTGGTCAGACTGAAGGAGTCATTCAAGGACCAAAAATTAGATGTTTTCTCCCAAGGAGGAGATGGTGTGTTGAGATTGCAGGGTAGATTATGTGTCCCGAATGTTGATGATCTGAGATAGAAGATTATGGCTGAAGTGCACGGGGTGTGATATTTTATTCATCCTGGTGCCACCATGATGTACCGAAACTTGCGGAAAATCTATTGGTGGAGTGGCATGAAGAAAGATATAGCAACATTTGTAGCTGGTGGTATGATGGAAGAGTTTAGTATTCCCACTTAGAAGTAGGAAGAGATAAATATGGACTTTGTGATTGGGTTACCTCCTTCCCGACACCATTATGACTCCATTTGGGTTGTGGTTGATAGGTTGACTAAGTCTGCTTATTTCTTTCCTGTTCATACTTAATTTACCACTGAGGATTACGCTAGATTGTATATTCTAGAGCTAGTTAGACTGTATGGAGTTCCCTTGTCTATCATTTCAGATAGTGGTACTCAGTTCACTTCGCAATTTTGGAAAGCTTTTTAGAAGGGTCTTGGTACCCAAGTGCTTTTGAGTTCTGCTTTTCATCCGCAGACCGATGGTCAGGTTGAGCGGACCATCCAGAACTTAGAGGATATGTTGAGAGCTTGTGCACTTGAATTTAAGGGATTTGGGATGATCATTTACCGTTGATAGAGTTTGCTTACAATAACAGTTTCCACTCTAGTATTGGCATGGCTCCGTTTGAAGCTTTATATAGGAGGAAGTGTAGATCACCCATAGGTTTGTTCGAGTAGAGTGAAGCGGCTGTGAGTGGTCCCGATTCAGTATTTAAGGCTATGGAATAAGTTAAGTTGATTAGGGAAAGGTTGAAAACTGCACAGAGTCGTTAGAAGTCATATGTGGATGTTAGAAAGAGAGACCTTGAGTTTAAAGTTGGTGACCTAGTGTATCTGAAAATTTCACCCATGAGGGGGGTGAAGAGATTCGAAAAGAAGGGGAAGCTTAGTCCCCGTTGTGTTGGTCCTTACAAAATTCTTACCCGTGTTGGTAAGGTAGCTTATGAGGTCGAGTTGCCTTCCGAGTTGTCCTTTGTTCATCTAATATTGCATGTCTCCATGCTTAGAAATCATATTAGCGATGCTGTGGTAGTGGATTTCTCTGTGAGTGCTGACATTCAAGAAAATCTTTCTTTTGACGAGATTCCTATTGAGATTCTTGATTTTCGTGTTCGAAGACTAAGGAACAAAGAAGTTCCTTGGTCAAGGTGTTGTGGCAAAACCAATCTGTTGAGGGTGCAACTTGGGAAGCTGAGGCAGATATGCGATCCAAGTACCCGCACCTATTTTCCGCGAACTCCAATCAAGCCGAAGGTACCGTTCTTTCTTAAATCATGCACTTTTGATAAAAGCGCAGCAATTCAGCTGTCATTTATTATGTGTTCAGCTGTAGTTTCTTGAATTTATGCATTCTATGTTGTATTCGGAGTGAGAAACGATGTGGTGATGAGTCTAACGAATGGTTTCAGCTGTATGATCTATTCCCTATCTAATCTTGGCATGTCTAGTGTCATTCGAGGATGAATGTTTCCAAGGGGGGATGATGTAATACCCCGGGAAATTTTTTGTTGAAATTTTGTGCGTAAACGTGTTGGGTTCTATCTTCTAAAATGAATTATAAATTTTTCTTGTAGAATTTCTTAGATTATGACCCACCATTACGTAGAATATCGAATAAGCTTTCCAACGATATGTGGATCATCCAAAACGGACACCCGAGCGACTAGTTATGAACATTCCGATCGAATTGTGAATAGTAGTGAACAGTAAAACATGCAGGAAAAAGCACTGAGGCCTGGCGTATTTTTGCTCCAACTCTAAACAATTGTAACTCCTTGTACATATGATCTGGGTGATATACTATATATCAACGAAAAGATCTGCGAGTCCTCTTTCCAATGAAATTGGTTTCATCCAATTTGTCTATCGGAGCAAAAAGTTATGGTCGATCTACTTCAGCCTATCAAAAGCGAATTTTTCGGTCAACTTCAAATGATAATAACTCCTCATACACAATGATCTGGGTGAGATACAATATATCAACGGAAAGATATAAGAGTCCTTTTTCTAATGAAATTGGTTTCATCCAATTTGGATATCGGAGTAAAACGTTATGGTTGATCTACTTTAGACTATCAAAACAGTACACTAAAGGACAGATTCGAGAATTTTTTAATTTTTAGGGGCGTTTTGGTCATTCCCCCTCACCCAAAATCCATCCAAACCCTATATTAAAGCCTATTAGAAGCATTATATGTTATATTTCATCAAACTTCCTCAAAAAGAAAACCCTAAGCTCCTATATCCAACTTCAAGAACCTCCAAAGTTCACCATTAATTCTGCAAATTTATTCAAGAATCCAAGTTCCTAGTTCAAAAACTTCAAGAACCTCCAAAGTTCACCATTAATTCTACAAATTTAAACAAGATTACAAGTTCCTAGTTTAAGAACTCCAAGAACCATCATTCAAAGGCACGATTAACATCTCAAAAATGAGTATCAATCTAAAGTTCATCATTCAAGGTATGTGGGGTTTTTCAACAAGAACTCTTTTTCGTTCTTGTACCAAAAAGTAATTTTCATTACAAAGGCATGATTTTTATTTGATTTTTATGAATTTGAAGCATGAACCCATATCTTATGATGATTATTATGAAATCTTGATGTTTATGATTTTGAAAGATCAATTTACATATGTGGAGATATAATGCATGAATCTTGAATGATATTTATCATGATTTTGATATTTGGGTCATGAATCCCCATTGGAAATTGTGTTTTTTGAGAAAGTGTGTGTTATAAGCACGTTGATGTTGAATATTTGAGATATTTTGAATGATTTGACCTTTTGGTCTTAATGGAGTTGTTTTGAACTCGAGTGTGAAAGAAATCCACAACGTGGTTGATTTTGATAGATGGGAAGCATGATGGCTCCCGATGTATATTTATATATTACTGAAATTGTTTTGTTGTGGATTGTCTTTGAAATGATCTGAGCTAAGTCCGAAAGAAATCTTTAGCACTAAGTGGGAGGTATAAAGCGACCTTACTTCCCTAGAACTATGTTCCCTCGTAGGAGTGAGCCTGAGGCTGATTTATATAGTGATCACTAGTTTGTTTGGATTTGATATCGATAGTCCTACTCCGATGGAAAGGATAGGACGTCTCTCCCCAACGTGGGTTGTATGTTGGACTCCATGTAGCTCACATGGTTTATTTCGGTTATAGGATCTCCCAGTGTGTGTGTGTTTCCTAGTGTCTATGGTGAATGAAGAAGTGATTTGAAAGTGGAATTGTGAAAGTTATTCTTTCGAAAGATTTAAATGATATTTACATTATGAGAATTGATATTCTTGATAAACTGAAAGTGATTGACAAATTATATGATGACTCACATGTGTTATTGTACTTATTTCATCCTCTCATGATTTATGATGATTTTCTTTGGGCTATGTGATTCTTTCATACATACTGCATATTTCTTATAAATATTTATGATGATGGTGTTTATAAAACAACATACACCCCTATATACTCGGTTCCTTTCCATGGTACTTACCCACATCTTTGGATGTGGTCTGCATTTTCTTGGAATGTAGGTTCAGGTGCTCAGATCCAGGTTCGACAGTGATTATTGTGGCACACTATTTTACATCCTCTGTTGTGGTGAGTCCTCATGTTCTGAGGATGTGATGTCTGATGTTGGTTTCGCGGAATTGCTTACATTTGATAACTGAGTATAAGTCAGTTGGGGCATGTCTCAATGGCTCGCTGGTTTTATTGATTTTCTTAGAGGCTTGTCAGACTAGTATAGATGTTGGGAGTTGACTAATAAGTCATATTTAGTTATCTTTCTGAAATTCTTTAATTCTCGGATGACGATTACTCTGTTGATATTTGGGGGTTATTTATGGAAATCCCGTTGATTTGTGTTGAACTAAATGAAATGTCTCAAAGGGTTAGCTTGGGGCTACTCGTAGCCTCAAGTACCGTGTGATGCTCTGGGACCTATTTTTCGGGGTGTTACATAAGGGTACCACCATTCTCATTTAGAGGACCTGCCAGATGAGGGTGACTCAACTTGTCTTTACCCGTGGTACGTTACTAAAACCCTTCTAGATGGGGTTATAGGTTGGACCCCAATCAGTTCTGAGAGAGGCATGTTGGTTAGATGATTACCTCCCACAGTCTCAGTTTCAGTCGTCAGAATTGAACTCAGTTCAGTTCTACAGAAATCAAGTCTGCCAGACACAGTCACTCAATTCAGTACGAAACTCATAATATTTCCATAGAATCAGGACTGTCAGATACAGTCACTCAGTTAATAGTAATACAGTATTAGTAATCTCAGATATCAGCAAACCAGTAATTCAGAACTCAGTATCCCGTGTTATCACAACCTTAGTTATAGTTTATGTATTCATGAAAGTACTCCCATTCAGTTATACTCATGTTATTCAGTCAGTATTGTTCATGCATATGAACCCATGCATCTCAACATACCTCACTTAGCATACTAGTACATTCAAAGTACTAACGCATACCTTTATTTTGCCTATGATATCTTATATCATAGGTTCAGAAAAATGGGCTCCCGGTCATACTTAGCATCCCGATCCATCAGCAACAGATATTTATTATTTCAGTACTCAATTTATTTTAGTAGTCGGAGTTAGTTGGGTACTTGTCCCATCAACTCCTTATTCAAACAGTAGGGGTTTTTTAGACTAGATTATTGGTAGACAGATATTTAGTTTAGGTATTGATGTACCGTACTCAGTATTTATTTTAGATTTGAACCATATGGCAGATTTCTGCTTAATTTTTGCATAATTACAGTATTGTTATTCAGTTAATGCACCAGGTACCAGTCATGGGTTAGCTGGTGGTCCTTCTAGATTATGAGAACCATGTAGCGTCCAGGGTACAGACTCGGAGCATTACTAAAATACCCCTCTGAAGCTGAATAACAACTGCTGAAATTTTTAGTTGATGACTTAGTTGATAGCTTATCAACTAGGTTATAGCTTATCAACTTAAGTCATCAACCCATAGATGGACTTGGACCCTTTCTACTTAAAGGTGATGATTTGGTAGATAGGTTGTCAATTAGTTGATAGCTTATCACATAAAGTCATTATTTTGTAGCTGGGATAGTTAAGGTTGACGACGAGGATAATAGGTCATCACTTAGTTGACGACTTATCACACCAAGTCATCACCTTGTAGCTGGAGGTGATAATATTCTGGTAATAGCTGACGACTTTATTGATAGGTCGTCACTTAGTTGACGGCTAATCACCTCAAGTCGTCACCTTTTGATAGACAAACATGTTGAGGAAAAATGATCGTAACTTTCCTCTATGATATTAGACTAAGGTGAAACTAGAAGCGTTGAAAATTTGACTCTAAGATATTTCATTTTATATATAGTAGGACACCTGATTCTATATATTCTAGGAGATACACTCGTTCAAATTTGACCTTTGTAGGATCAAATATAAAAGCTTTATCGATAAAAGTGTTCTCAACTCGACTTTTCTCTAAGTGCTTCCTATGAACATTTTTCACCTTGTAAGCACTATTCTCACTAGGATAATGATCATGACACATTTATTCGAATGTAAATCATGGGAGTAGAGTTTATAGACATAGGAATGTGTAATACCCCAAACCTTCTTTAAGTCATATCTGGTCTCCAGAAGAGTTAGTGATGACATCCTAAATGTTTAATGTTTAAATCAGATAGAATTTCCCCAATTTCAACTTTTTATCATGTAGGAAATTGAATTAGCTTTCCAATAATTTTTCACTTGTATGTTTATGCTTTGCTAGATCCAGGAGCTTCTTTATCTTTTGTTACTCCTTATATAGCAATCGAGTTTAGAGTCAGCCCAAAAATTCTAGCAGAGCCCTTCTCAGCCCCTACCCTAGTAAGTAAAACAATCATAGCCCGGTGGGTATACAGGAACTATCCGATTAGGATATTTCAGAAAGTCACATCAGAAGAATTAGTTGAATTAGAGATGACTAATTTTGAAATTATTCTCGGCATGGATTGGCTTAATTCTTTCTATACCACAGTCTACTGAATAAACAGAGTGGTCCAGTTTAAGTTTCTGAATGAACCTGTTCTAGAGTGGAGGGGTAGTACTTCAGCGTTTAGAGGTCAGCTTGTTTCCTACCTTCGGGAACAAAAAATAATATCTAAGGGATATGTCTATCATCTTGTTCTAGTTAAGGACACTAGTTCTGAAACTCCCAGTATCGAATCAGTCCCAGTAGTGAATGAATATTCAGATATCTTTCCCAAAGATCTTCCAGGAATTCCTCCCAAAAGGGAAATAGACTTCGGCATTGATCTTTTTCCACATACTCAGTATATATCTATTGTGCCATACAGAATGGCACCAGCAGAAATTAGAGAATTGAAAGAATAGTTGAACGATCTCCTAGACATGGGATTCATGAGACCTAGTGTCTCCCCGTGGGGTGCACCAGTCTTATTCTTGTGGAAGAAAGATAGTTCTCTCAGAATGTGTATAGACTACCGTCAACTCAATAAAGTCATGGTCAAGAACAAGTATCCACTTCTCCAAATTGATGACTTGTTTGAAAAACTTCAGGGTTCCAGTTACTTCTCCAAGATAGACCTCAGATTAGGTTATCTTCAGCTCAGAGTCAGAGAATGTGATATTCAAAAAACAACTTTCCGTACTCAGTATGGTAACTTTGAATTCTTAGTCATGTCCTTTGGTCTTACAAATTCCCCAACAGCCTTCATGGACTTGATGAACCATGTGTTCAAGTAGTACTTAGATATGTTCATCATAGTTTTCATAGATGATATTCTTGTTTATTCCCGTAGCAAGCAAGATCATGCAGACCATCTCAGAATAGTATTGCAGGCTCTCAGAAATCATCAATTGTTCGCCAAATTCAGTAAGTGTGAATTTTTGCTAAGGTCAGTAGCATTCCTTGGTTATATCATTTCCAATGATGGCATTAGAGTTGATCCTCAAAAGACCGAAGCCATAAGAAACTAGCCTCGCCCTATATCTCCATTAGATATTAGGAGTTTCTTAGGTTTGGTTGGCTATTGCAGATAGTTTGTTGAGGGATTTTATTCTATTGCATCCCCTATTTCCAGATTGACTTAGAAGAAAGTCAGGTTTCAGTGATCAGATCCTTGCGAGAAGAGTTTTTACGAGTTGAAGGCTCAACTTACCTCAACCCTAGTTTTAGCTATTTTAGATAGTTCAGATAGGTTTGTGGTGTACTGTATTCCATCTAGAGTGGGTTTGGGTTGTGTCCTCATGCATCATGGTAAGTTCATAGCCTACGTTTCTTGACAACTTAAATGCAATGAGAAGAATTATCCAACTCATGATATTGAGTTAGAAGCCATAGTTTTTTCCTAAAAAATTTGGAGGCATTACTTGTACGATGTTCATGTAGATGTATTCATAGATCATAAGATCCTTTAGTATGTATTTTCTCAGAAAGACCTTAATCTTCGCCAGAGAAGGTGGTTAGAGCTCTTGAAATATTATGATATGAGTGTCATTTATCATCCGAGCAAGGCTAATGTAGTGGTCAATGCTCTGAGTAGACTGTCTATGGGTAGTGTTGCTCATGTTAAGGACAGTAAGAAGAAGTTAGATCAGGAAGTACACCAGCTTGCTAGACTATGTGTCCGCTTTGTCAATTCAGCAGAAGGTAGTATATGGGTTCAGAATAGTTCAAAATCATCAATAGTATCCAAGGTGAAAGAAAAGCAAGATAGAGATCCCAGTCTTATTCAGTTGAAAGAGTCGGTCATAGATCAGAAAGTATAGGTTTTCTCCCAAAGGGGAGATGGTGTTTTATGTTGTCATGGTCGTCTATATGTTCTAGCTATAGATAAATTGACGCAATGAATTGTTGCAAAAATGCATGGTGTGCGCTACTCGATTCATCCAGGGGCCACTAAGATGTACCGCGATTTGTGAGAGATCTATTGGGGAAGTAGGATGAAGAGAGATATTGCAGAGTTCATGGCAAAATGCTCTACATATTAATAGGTTAAGATAGAGCATTAGAAGCCTATTAGGTCCATACAGGAGTTCAATATTCCTACTTGGAAGTGGGAAGAAGTGAACATGGACTTTGTGATGGGTTTGCCTCGTACTCGTCGTCAACATGATTCAGTCTGGGTCATTATAGACACGATGACCAAATCAGCTCATTTCCTCCTAGTCCACGCCTCATATTCAGATGAGTATTATGAAAAAATCTATATTAGTGAGTTGGTTAGATTGCACGGTGTTCCGTTATCTATTATCTTAGATAGAGGTACCCAGTTCACCTTTCATATCTGGAAAATTCCAAAAGGGTTTTGGTACCCAAGTTCATCTCAGTACAACCTTTCATCCCCATACAGATAGTCAAGCAGAAAGGACCATTCATACTTTAGAAGATATGATGCGAGCGTGTGCAATTGATTTCAAGGGTAGTTGGGATGATCACTTTCCTTTGATTGAGTTTGCATAAAAAAATAGCTATCATTCCAACATTTGGATGGCTCTATTCAAAGATCCCTATGGTAGGAGATGTAGATCTCCAATCGGTTGGTTCAAAGTTAGTGAGAGCTCAGTTATAGGGCCTGACTTAGTATTCAATGCCTTAGAAAAAAGTCTAGTTGATCAGAGAAAGACTCCGAGCAGCTCAGAGCCGATAAAAGTCTTATGCAGATATGCGCAGAAAGGATCTTGAGTTTGAGATTGGTGATCATATGTACTTGAAAATCTCTCCTATGAAGGGAGTGAAGTGGTTTGGAAAGAAGGAAAAGTTTAGTCCCCGATAAGTCGGTCCCTTCAAAATTCTCAGTCATTTTGGCAAGGTAGCTTATGAGTTCGAATTGCATTCTGATCTAGCCTCAGTTCATCCAGTGTTCCATGTCTCCTTGCTAAATAAGTACATAGGTGACCTAGCAGTTGTAGTCCTGGTAGAGGGCTTAGACATTCAGAATAACCTTTTTTTCGAAGAGATCCCAGTCAAAATTCTTGACTACCAGACTCACAGACTGAGGAACAAAGAAGTTCCTCTAGCCAAAGTTCTTTGGCAGAATTAGTCCATTAAGGGAGCTAGTTGGGAAGCAAAGCAGACATGCAGACCAAGTATCCTCACCTCTTCTCCGTAAACTCAGACTCAGCCCAAGGAAATATCTTTCCTCAAGCTTATTCAGTTTCATGTTCAGATTTTCATTATAAAATTATTATCAAATACCCTTACATATCTAGTCATGTGTTCATGTATCATGTCAGTCATGTTTTAATGAATCAGACATGCATTCTCATCATGAGAGACGCAGCTTCTTTGTAATTTTAGTCATGCATTCATGAAGGTTATCCATCATATATCCCTGCATCAGACATGTATATTCAGTATGAGATTTCAGCATATCAAAAGTTCCAGTCATATAGATATGTTCAATGTTCACGTCCCTTAAGTAAGATCAGTCTCTCAGCTTTCCCAGTCTAATTAGTCCTATTTGAGGATGAATGTTTCCAAGGGGGATATATTCTAATACCTCAAACTTTCTTTAAGTCATATCTAGTCTCCAGAAGAGTTAGTGATGACTTCTTAAATGATTAATGTTTAAATCAGATAGAATTTCCCCAATTTCAATACCAAAATCGTCCAAATCTGGCATCGGAGTAAAAAGTTATGGACATTTTATAGAGAACTATCAAAACTGCCTAAAAAAAACGGTCAGGATGATGGACCGTCGAGCTAGCAATGGACCGTCGCCCAATCCATCGTGACTAAGGTAGTGAACCCATCTTCTGGCCAAGTGCGACGGTCAGGACTGACGACCATAGATCTAGCATTGAACTATGACCCAGACTATGGTAGACGAGGTAGAAAGTTTATGTTCAAGCCAAGTACAACGGGATGTACTGACGGACGGTCAAGCCAGTGATGGCCATCACCCAAACCATTGCCACTTCCGATCAATGATTTTAAGCCATGTTTTAAAGGGTATTTGGGTTTTTCCTACCCGTTTAACCCCTAATTATAATAGACCAGAGCTCATAACTTCATTATTCATCCATATAACCAAATTAGGGTTTCTCTCAAAAATCAATCCCCAAGAACAAGAAACCCTGGGTCTCTAATCCTAAGTCAAGAATTCAAGCTTTCCTCCACCAATCTTTAAGAAATCATCCACGTAGGTATGTCAAGCATTGATTCGTGGGTTCCTTTCACCCATGAATCTCAAGAAACCCTATTTTAAATATAAACTTTGGATTCCAAGGTATGAATTGAATTATATCTATGTTTATGTTGTTGTTTGATTTCCAAGTTGAAGTCTTTAGTAACTATCATGAAAATATGTTAGTATGCGGTTGAAATTCTTGCATTGAAAGTGAAAACTGTTGCTATGAAGTATTACTTCCATATTCATGCTTAACCCTAAAGATATGCATGCAAGGTATTTGATAAAATGCCTAAGAGAATAGGATTTACGCCTTATGACTCAATTGTGACCAAAATTGATGAATCCACGTTTCTCCCTTATGTTCGATATGACTCCCACGTTATTGTTATGCTTTGTAATGGATTGACGTAATGCTAATGAGATTAGGCTTATGAAATTATGATGTGTTTACCTATATTCCTATTCATGTGTAAGATTATAGCATGTGAATACTTTATGAAAATCCCCAATGATTGTACTATGAATTGTTGACTATGGTCATGTATCAAGCAGTTTCATGCTATCAAGTCCTGGGGGTAATCGTACCCAACAATTTAGCTGTGTTCCTAGAGCCAGTATAAAGTATCAGTTTTTAAGATACTCTCAGTTAAGCCATGCTCAGTAGAATTCAGTCAGACCCATGACTCAGGAAAACTCAGAAATCCCAATAATATCAGAAATCTCAGTAATCTCAGTAGTATTCCGTTAGTTAACAAAAATCACTAAAATTAGTCTATTTTAGATCAGTTAATAATGTTTTAGTGTCTATTCAGATGGGGGTTGGAATTATCACCGAGTGAACCTAAGGATGAGGGCACACACTGACAGTTGAGGGTGTGATCCTTAAAAGAAATCCTTGCATTATAGAACTATGTAGCCAGCATAGGTTGAGACATCAACACTGACAGATGAGGGTTGATGAGGCGGATTAATACTATCAGATAAGGGTCCCACCATTCTCTTTTAGGGACACTGTTAGATGAGGGTCACCCATATCTTGTCCTTACCAGTGGTATGGTATTGACACCCTTCAAATTAGGGTTATAGATTGTACCCCAACACAGCTATAATAGCTTATTTGGGGCATGTAGTTAGATGACTACTTCCCACATTTACAGTCTCAGTCTCAGTTATAGAACTCAGATAGTTCTACAGAATTTAGGACTATCAGATACAGTCACCCAATTCAGTATAGAACTCAACTAGTTCCATCAGAAATAGGACTTTCAGACACAGTCATTCAGATAATAGTATATTAGTTATACAAAACTTATGTTATCAGTATTCAAATTCAATGATGTCATGATCTCAGTCACAGTTCACGTATTCATACATGTATTCTCACATTTATGTTATTCAGTCAATTAGTACTATTCATGCATATAAACCCTTTGAATTTATCCTATCTCACTTTCATGCTAGTACATTCAATCGTACTAACACATTTGCGCTATGGGGTTTTATACCATAGGTTCAGAAGCATGAGCTCCAGAGTATCCTTAGTAGATCAAACGTTCAGTAGCCAGACTAGCAGTGAGTCTTCATCATTCGAGGATAGCATGATTATTTTATCTCTTTATTATTTCAGTAGTCCAGAGTTAGTTAGGGACATTCCCATCAACTCCACAGTTTTAGACAGTGTAGAGTCTTTCAGACTATAGCATATTCAAACAGTTATTTTAGTTTTGTTTTGCTGTATTTTCAGATGTTATGTTTTAGCAGATATTTGAACCTTATGGCCTTCAAGCCTTTTTCCATCTTTATACAGTATGTTATGCAGTGCTCAGTATAGATATCAGTCATGGGTTAGCTTGTGGTCCT
Source organism: Capsicum annuum (assembly GCF_002878395.1). Taxonomy (NCBI): domain Eukaryota; kingdom Viridiplantae; phylum Streptophyta; class Magnoliopsida; order Solanales; family Solanaceae; genus Capsicum; species Capsicum annuum. Next base: position 151,773 of record NW_025841744.1, read on the forward strand.
TCAGGGTTATGAGCACTATGTGGCATTCTAGGTACCAGATTCAGGGCGTTGTAGAATGACAGTTCAAATTCTAGCAGGAAAATATGGGGTGTTACAGTAAACAGGATACTTATACCATAAAACCTTACCAAACAACATATAACCTAGGGGTGAAACTTATTTATAAATACTTACGCCCTTATCCACTTAATGACTAAACCATAATTCATCATTTTTATCACTAGTCCTTGTGACTATATATATATATATATATATATATATATATATATCACAATTTATCCACTCCTTATTCCGCAAGTTGCCAACCTAGGTTATTTCAAACATTACATCAAGTAAACTTATTCATTCCCACAAAACATGCATTGACAATCTTGAGCTACTATTCTTAGCACTACACTCTATATCTAAAGTTCATGCATATAGTCTAGCATCAGTCATGTACCACCGATGAAGCATGCCACATATTATACTAGTCTATCAAATGGTGAAATTAACCCAAGATTCCTTATTTCGCCTAACTATGGCCCACAAGTTCATTCTCTCCATGACATCACTACCACACCTTATAATCTACCACACACCTTCTGACATATTTACTAGTTTACAACTACTATAGAAAAGACAAATCAAGGGGGGGGGGGGGTTAAAGTCACATAATAATGATAGCTGATCTTAATCTTATAATAAAACCCATTACAATCTATTAACATATTCTACTTCCTCACATCATATTTACTTACCCATGTTTACATCACGATTACCTTCAAAATTCAATAAACACCAATGATTCTCTATCCATAACTTATTGACTAATCTACTCCTTTCTATTTACCACTTATAAATGATTTCGACAACCACCATAACTATCCATTCTGAGCTCCTTCCCTATATTGAATAAATAACAATCATAGCCAATCACTTTCTTCACAGACCACCATACAATCTACAAATCTTTCTATAATATTAGTCTATCACTATAAAATGGCAACCTATCCCTCGATCAAAGGTTATACAACTATAACTAGCTTCATTATGAAAAAATCACTCTCACTATGTCTTCTAAATGCGTGACTTCATTTTACTGACTTTTGGATCATCTTACTACCAACAGGACATGACACCTTATCATATACTACTACTCGGGTGGAAATATTGTTCTATATTTCTACTACATATATCTACCCTTAAGCATGACATGTGCAACAAGGATTCTCAAAGGGGTTGAATACACTTCGTACCTCAAGCTGAAAAGCACAATTGCATTAAGATAGTGGTAAACCCTCAGACTAAAAATATGATTGCATTAAGATTGTGGAATACACTCAAATAAATACACTTTGAAGAACCAATGGACTCCTATTAAGTCTTTGTGCTTCTTCATAACTTTTATGGATAACCCAATCAAAAAGGACTACATCATTCAGAATCTAAACTCTTGAACTTGTATTGCCTCGGCAATGAGGCATGACCTATGGAACTAGAGAAAAGGACTTTAGATAACTTTCATATGGACAACACAAGGCATAAACTAGAGTATGAAAAAGTGGAAAACAACTCCTAAATTCCCGGTAGCCTCCTGATTTTAAGTGTGGTGCACTACATACCCATAAGCAAGACTTTACTAGACAAAACTTCATAGACACCCTGGTACAATGAACCCTACTCTGATACCAAGTTTGTTACGACCTGAGAAGAGACCCTGGCCGTGACGGGCATCCCAAACCACTAAGGTTCGAGAGACCCCATAGCATACAATCATAAGCATAATCCATACATATATAAAAGTGTGGAAGATATAATGAGATTTAAAGGAATTTATAATACAAACTGAGTCAACAAAATATGACAATACAACACCCAACTTTGATCTACTTAGCCTTAACTGAATTACTAGTCAATTAGGATTAGGACAAGGCTCGCCCCCGACAGTACTATAAGACAACTGAATTAACATAAGAATAGAATATCTTCTGAAGCAGGGGAGGCTCACCATATATGGTGTTCAGCAAGTAATCTACCATTGAGTTAGACCATAGAAATTTTTCTTAGAACCTACATTATGAGACAATGTATCCTCCACGAAGGACGGTCAATACCTGGTATGTATTAGCACATAGAACTAACAAAAAACAACATGTATTCCATTTCAAATAGTCGAGAGCATTTAGAAAATAGCTTAGAATAGTATATGTATAAAACACATGAGCATAATTTGATAAACTTCAAAATATTTCTGTAAATAACAACTCAATTTTTTGTCTTACTTCAGGGCTAAATGGTACACCCTACATTTCTACAATCCCACAGGATAATCCCCATTGACTCGGCGGTCAAGCCCCCACCCAAGTTTTCCACAAGGGTTGGAGTCTCTGCTCTCTACTACACCATAAGGCCATCGGCAGCATACAATCCCCTATTACAGGGCAAAAATAAAACCCGTGTCAGCAAAACATGATTTCGGACAATGAGTTATCTGAACTCACGCCTTGTTCAGGTAACCATCTAAATCTCTTGAAGCCCAATTTTAGCCTCTTAAAAACATACTTCCTTCTAATAAATAGTTATTTTCTTATTCTATTTAGGGCACACCATAATAGGGTATCATCATACCCAGACTTACAAGTCCTTTATTTCATACCACATTATCTCTATTGCCCTTCTTATTTGAAAACATGCTTATGGCCACCTAAAAAAATTTATCAAGTTACACGAGAGTTCTTATTTTCAAAAGCATATGTAAACTCATACAACATACTATCTTTACAAATCTTTAAGTCATGGTCGCCAATTCATTTATTCAACACATGGATTTCTTTCAATTAAGACACAAAAACCTTTAACATAAGGCATACCCATTTTGAAAGTATGCCAACAATAATTCATAGTGATTAAAGCAACATTTTAACTTAATATTTGTCATCATTCATAAACCATCCCAACATTGGTTATACATAATCTCATGATCAAAAAGGGGCTTTTAGTTTATGCTCTTAAAACAATTCACAATTTATGGCATGCAAAGACCATAAATTTCCTCACGGAGTAAGAAATTTAACAAGTCACATTCATAAATAACATTTTGAACTCAAATCACATATGTACAAGATTATAAATCAAGATTATGGAAAAACCCCATGTCAAATACATACTTTCATCAAATTAGGTCCATGATGCATAATATTAAAATAATTTATCAAAACATATTACATATGCATACATATATAACTTTAAAGCTTGTAAAAACCATAAAACCTATGCCTATGAGATCTAGGATAGCCCCGTGTACCTTTTGAAAAAGAGAAATCAAATAGAATGTAGAGAAACTGAACCCCCAAAACTTGAACTCCTTAACCCTAGGTATTTTCCCCCTCTTATGCTTAAGGAAGATGAACCAGGGATTTTTGCAGAGGAAATAATGTGAATAAGGGTTGTAATTCATCTATAAGTGCTTAGGGACTGATATGGGATAGAAAAGACTTTATTTCCCTTAAAATAACAAAAAAATGAAAAACTTTTGGAATATACAATGACCCATTTGATGCCTAGCAAATCTCCCAAGCCAAGTTTAGCGTCGTGTGGACAATTTCCTAGACCTTAACTGGACGTCGCATGTCTAATCACATACGTTTTTTAGTGGCCCTCTGTGATTTGTCTGGCGACGTATAACCCTTTGCATGTCCATAACTTTTTTCTTGGATATTGGGTTAAGGAAAAATTGGTATCATTAGAAATATAATTCAATTATATACAACTTGGTGGGTCTTAAGCTTCTAAATTCTACATATATCAAAAGTTATACAAGTTCAAAGTAGACCCTTGTAGAATCAAATAACAAACTTAGGACGAATCAAAGTCTGTTAGCTTAACTTTTTTTTAAGTGATTCTTATAAATATTTTTCACCTCAAAAGCAATTCACATACTGGGATAAAAATCAAGACACTTGAATTCAAATGTAAATCATGGGATTATAGTTTGTACACATAAGAATGACACTTTAAAGCCTAGCCCGAAAGTGCGGGGTGTTACAATTAGTTGGTTAATGATGCTTAGTTAATGAATGATATTAGTTAATAAAATAGAGTTAGGTGATAAGTGCTTATATGTTATCTAATAATGGTTAATAGATATATGATGTTTAGTTCATACTTTAAAATAATGGATAAATGGTGATTATGGTTTAGTGATGAACCTTGGCTAGATGTTAGATGTTGGCTATTTTATAAATAATGGTTAGTTTCTATTCCCAGAATAAGGATAATGTTTAGACAAATAACCAAAGGTCACGTGATGATGAGTAAACTAGTAGTTTCATTAAAAATAGCATTGATTAGCTAATAACGAGTAGTTGGGAAGTAATGTCTTGATAGATACTTTATGGTGATAAGATTATGTTCATGAGTATATTAGTATATGTTATTCTCCAATGGTTATTGTGAATACTGATACCCGACAAGGCCAGTGGTTACTATTGTGATGATATTGATACCCAACATGGCTCGAGGATACTATTGTGATGATATTGATACCTGGAAAGGCCGTAGGGTACTATTGTGATGATATTTATACCCTGCAAGTCCATAGGATACTATTGTGATGATATTGATACCCAGCAAGGCCGGAGGATACTATTGTGATGATATTGATACCCGACAAGGCCGAGGAATGTTATTGTGATGATATTGACATCCAAAAGTTCAGAGCATATTATAATGATATATCAACATACGGCAAGGCTAGAGGTTGATTACGATAATGATGGTCATAATGAGGATAGTTATAATAAGTTGTGATATTGATTATGTACCTTGCATTCTTTACAGCACGCGCATCATATATGTAACGCTCCACGTTATTCGTGGCTTCATTCATCTCTTAGTTGCATGCAGGGGGAGTTTAAGGCCTAAATGTTCTGTAAGTGTTTGGGACTTGGTTATATTTTAAGCCTCTTAACTTTAAGGATTTTTAAGTTAGTCTCCCGACCCTAAGACATTGATTTTTGGGTTAATTCATGTTCAAGGAAGTAGGTAGTATGTCTCGAGGAAATTTTGGATTTTTCGGACGAGGATTGGTCAAGTTTAGATTACGATTCTAGCAGCTTACCTCAATAGTGATGCATCACGGTGCTAATGATGATGGAACTCCAACCTCATCGCGGTGATCATCCAAAATGCAGTCTAGTTACGGATTTAAATGCCTTAGGGGCAATTGTGCCTTTTCCCATTAATCTAATACATCAAATCATGATTAATATCATCTATTAGGGCATAAATTTCCCATCTTCTCCAATAAAATGTAAATAAAAATCCTCCCCTTTTTCCAAGATCAAGAATTAAATTCTTTTCCCGATGTAATCTAGAATTCACGCCTTTAAAATTCAAGAATCTCAAGAAAGTAGAAAGATTAGGGTTTTATCTTCCAAGTTAAGAAACTTAAGGTATGTGGGACTATCCTAAACTCCATGGGCAAAGGTTTTATTGTTTTAACAAGTTATAAAGATGCATAATCATGTTTACAAAAAAAACAAAAAAGGTTTTTGGTACCTTTTGAATAACATGTTTGTTTTGGTGAAAGTATATGTTGTCTTAAACTCCTTTTGTTGAATTAAACTGAATTATAGCCACATATATATGGGATTTTTCATTTTTGGAAATGTTTAATTGAGAGCATGGACAACGAAATTCCCTTTCTTGTTGTGAAATATATCGATAATTTGTATTGTGGGTTATTTCAAATGCATGAACTAGGGTTTTGAAAGTAAGCTTCTTATTATCGTTATGTTTGTCATTGTTTATGACATGATGAGAGGGTACTTTTCTTGTTTATAATTGTTTATTCTGTTAATTGAAAGGCATGAATATGTTTTAAGGAGAGATTGGCCACCATATGATAAAGTGTTTTCAAAGGGAGCATTTTGTATATGTTTGAATATGTTTTGAATTAGCAATTTCCTCCTGAAATATTTAAATCTATTGGGGTGGTCATCTAAATTATTTCTTTTACAATAAGGGATATGATTATGACATAACGTGATATGGCTCGCAAGTCAAGGTATGACGACACATATCATGAGGTGCCCTTAATATGAAAGATACAAATGTTTTAAAAGCATGATGCATGGTTTTAAAGGATTAAAATGGGGTTTAAAAAGAGATAGTTTGTTACCCAAAGAAGGATTGCGTTCAGGTAACTCTTATCCTGAAATAGTGTTTTGCCTATACTAGTTTTTATGTGTTATTCCGCAAATGGGATAGCATTGTGTGTTATCAAGTTGGACATACCTTTTCATGATACTACAATCCTTATAGCAAACTCGGATTAGGGGATTGGCCTCCGAGTCAATGGCGGACCAATATAGCCTATGGGTATTCATGATTTATAGGGTGGACTATCTAACTCAGAACTAAAAATAAGAAGTGGCATCATGATTACAAGAAAATGTTTTAAGATATCTCAAACAATGCCCATGTATTTTAATTATCATGTACTAATTGTTTTATGAAATGCTCTAATCTATGTTGTATAAACATATGTTATTTAGGATTGTTTCACACACTAGTACATTGTGTATTAACCCCTTATCTTTTAAGTTCTGAGGCCCAGCCCCCCGGTACTGCTAAACAGTATATTGTTGTTGGACAATTATAGTTAGTGAGCATCCCTTATTCCAGAAGGCATCTTGTTCACATGTGATGACTTCACTTAATTTAAATCATGGTCCGGCCGAGGGCTTTGTCCAGGTTTCAAGAAGATTATTGTTTTTAGTTTAGTAGAGACTTTGCAGACTTTTTATAGGTGCTTACGGGTTTTCTTATGGACTTATGTTCCATATTTTCTAAGTTGAAATAATATAACAATCATTCTTCCAGTTTACTTTTGCATTAACGTTAATAGATAAGAATGCTTACGATGACAAGATACGAGGGCTCTCGGGCTTTCATGTTTTGGGATACCTGTTGTGGCCAAGGCTTCGGTTTGGGTCATGAAAAACTTGGTATCAGAGCACGATTCATAGTCCCAGGTTTTCTACAAAGCATCATTGGGTAGAGTCCTTCTTATAGGTGTGTAGCGCAACACACATATAAGGAGGAAGCTACTAGGCATTTAGGAATGTCTCTCTTTTCTTCGTGTTCTAACTCATGCGATAAAGTTTGAATGCTCCCTAACTCATGATTTACTATATTTCAAAGATTGATCATGACTCATTGTAGATCCAATACATAATACACATGTTGATGATGTCCGCCCTACTCATGGGATGCAGACCCATAATAGAGCTTGTATTCCAAAATTTATTGCTACTCCAGGTGTTCATCCAGTCCAAATTATTCCACCTCGAGCTCCTCGTTCTGGTGTTAACCATACCCATCCTTCTCAGAGGGAAGTCTTAAATGTTGAGTTCTAGCAGTACATCCATATGATTGCTCAGCTGGAGGTTTATCAGGCCCATCGGTCTGA
>NW_025841744.1:162228-172686 GCF_002878395.1 Capsicum annuum
AGCTTCAGAGGGGTATTTTAGTAATGCTCCGAGTCTGTACCCTGGACTCTACATGGTTCTCATAATCTAGAAGGACCACCAGCTAACCCATGACTGGTACCTGGTGCATTAACTGAATAACAATACTGTAATTATGCAAAAATTAAGTGGAAATCTGTCATATGGTTCAAATCTAAAATAAATACCGAGTATGGTACATCAATACCTAAACTAAATATCTATCTACCAATACTCTAGTCTAAAAAACCTCTACTGTCTGAACAAAGAGTTGATGGGACAAGTACCCAACTAACTCCGACTACTGAAATAAACTGAGTACTGAAATAATAAATATCTACTACTGATGGATCAGGATGCTAAGTATGACCGGGAGCCCATTTTTCTGAACCTATGATATAAGATATAATAGCGTAAAATAAGGGTATGCGTTAGTACTTTGAATGTACTAGTATGCTAAGTGAGGTATGTTGAGATGCATGGGTTCATATGCATGAACAATACTGACTGAATAACATGAGTATAACTGAATGAGAGTACTTTCATGAATACATAAACTATAACTAAGGTTGTGATAACACTGGATACTGAGTTCTGAATTACTGGTTTACTGATATCTGAGATTACTAATACTGTATTACTATTAACTGAGTGACTGTATCTGACAGTCCTGATTCTGTGGAAATATTATGAGTTTCGTACTGAATTGAGTGACTGTGTCTGACAGACTTGATTTCTGTAGAACTGAACTAAGTTCAATTTTGAAGACTGAAACTGAGACTGTGGGAGGAAATTATCTAACCAACATGCCTCTCTCAGAACTGATTGGGGTCCAACCTATAACCCCATCTAGAAGGGTTTTAGTACCGTACCACGGGTAAAGACAAGTTGAGTCACCCTCATCTGGCAGGTCCTCTGAATGAGAATGGTGGTACCCTCATGTAACATCCTGAAAAATGGGTCCCAGAGCATCACACGGTGCTTGAGGCTATGAGTAGCCCCAAGCTAACCCTTTGAGCCAATTTCATTTAGTTCAACACAAATCAATGGGATTTCCATAGATAACCCTCAAATATCAACAGAGTAATCATCATCCAAGAATAAAAGAATTTCAGAAAAATAACCAACTATGACTTATTAGTTAACTCCCAACATCTATACTAGTCTGACAAGCCTCTAAGAAAATCAATAAAACCAGCGAGCCATTGAGACATGCCCCAACTGACTCATACTCAGTTATCAAATGTAAACAATTTCGTGAAACCAACATCAGACATCACATCCTCGGAACATGAGGACTCACCACAACAGAGGATATAGAATAGCGTGCCAGAATAATAACTGTTGAGCCTGGATCTGAGCACCTGAACCTATATTCCAAGAAAATGCAGACCACATTCGAAGATGTGGGTAAGTACTATGGAAAGGAACCGAGTATATGGGGGTGTATGTTGTTTTATAAACATCATCATCATAAATATTTATAAGAAATATGCAGTATGTATGAAAGAATCACATAGCCCAAAGAAAATCATCATAAATCATAAGAGGATGAAATAAGTACAATAACACATATGAGTCATCATATAATTTGTCAATCACTTTCAGTTCATCAAGAATATCAATTCTCATAATGTAAATATCATTTAAATCTTTCGAAAGAATAACTTTCACAATTCCACTTTCAAATCACTTCTCCATTTACCATAGACACTAGGAAACACACACACACTGGGAGATCCTATAACCGACATAAACCATGTGAGCTACATGGAGTCCAACATACAACCCACGTTGGGGAGAGACGTCCTATCCTTTCCATCGTAGTAGGACTATCAATATCAAATCCACACAAACTAGTGATCACTATATAAATTAGCCTCAGGCTCACTCCTACGAGGGAACATAGTTCTAGGGAAGTAAGGTCGCTTTGTACCTCTCACTCAGTGCTAAAGATTTCTTCCGGACTTAGCTCAGATCATTTCAAAGACAATCCACAACAAAACAATTTCAGTAATATATAAATATACATCGGGAGCCATCATGCTTCCCATCTATCAAAATCAACCACGTTGTGGATTTCTTTCACACTCGAGTTCAAAACAACTCCATTAAGACCAAAAGGTCAAATCATTCAAAATATCTCAAATATTCAACATCAACGTGCTTATAACACACACTTTCTCAAAAAAACACAATTTCCAATGGGGATTCATGACCCAAATATCAAAATCATGATAAATATCATTCAAGATTCATGCATTATATCTCCACACATGTAAATTCATCTTTCAAAATCACAAACATCAAGATTTCATAATAATCATCATAAGATATGGGTTCATGCTTCAAATTCGTATAAATCAAATAAAAATCATGCCTTTGTAATGAAAATTACTTTTTGGCACGAGAACGAAAAAGAGTTCTTGTTGAAAAACCTCACATACCTTGAATGATGAACTTTAGATCGATACTCGTTTTTGAGATGTTAATCGTGCCTTTGAATGATGGTTCTTGGAGTTCTTTAACTAGGAACTTGTAATCTTATTTAAATTTATAGAATTAATGGTGAACTTTGGAGGTTCTTGAAGTTCTTGAACTAGGAACTTGGAATCTTGAATAAATTTGCAGAATTAATGGTGAACTTTGGAGGTTCTTGAAATTGGATGTAGGAGCTTAGGGTTTTCTTTTTGAGGAAGTTTGATGAAATATAACATATAATGCTTCTAATAGGCTTTAATATAGGGTTTAGATGGATTTTGGGTGAGGGGGAATGACCAAAACGCCCCTAAAAATTAAAAAATTCTCGAATCTGTCCTTTGGTGGACTGTTTTGATAGTTTGAAGTAGATCAACCATAAGGTTTTACTCCGATATTCAAATTGGATGAAACCAATTTCATTAGAAAGAGGACTCTTATATATTTCCGTTGATATATTGTATCTCACCTAGATCATTGTGTATGAGGAGTTATTATCGTTTGAAGTTGACCAAAAAATTCACTTTTGATAGGCTGAAGTAGATCGACCATAACTTTTTGCTCCGATAGACAAATTGGATGAAACCAATTTAATTGGAAAGAGGACTCGCAGATCTTTTCGTTGATATATAGTATATCACCCAGATCATATGTACAAGGAGTTATGATTGTTTAGAGTTGGAGCAAAGATACGCTAGGCCTCAGTACTTTTTCCTGCACGTTTTACTATTCACGATTCGATCGGAATGTTCATAACTTGTCGCTCGTGTGTTCGTTTTGGATGATCCACATATCGTTGGAAAGCTTATTCGATACTATATGCAATGGTGGGTCATAATCTAAGAAATTATGCACGAAAAATTTATAATTCATTTTAGAAGATAGAACCCAACACGTTTACGCACAAAATTTCAACAAAAAATTTCCCGGGGTATTACATCATCCCCCCTTGGAAACATTCATCCTAGAATGACACTAGACATGCCAAGATTAGATAGGGAATAGATCATACAGCTGAAACCATTCGTTATACTCATCACCAAATCGTTTCTCACTCCGAATACAACATAGAGTGCATAAATTCAAGAAACTACAGCTGAACACATAATAAATGACAGCTGAATTACTGCGACTTTTATCAAAAGTGCATGATTTAATAAAGAACGGTACCTTCGGCTTGATTGGAGTTCATGGAAAATAGGTGCGGGTACTTGAATCGCATATCCGCCTCAGCTTCCCAAGTTGCACCCTCAACAGATTGGTTTCGCCACAATACCTTGACCAAGGGAACTTCTTTGTTCCTTAGTCTTCGGACACTGAAATCAAGAATCTCAATAGGAATCTCGTCAAAAGAAAGATTTTCTTGAATGTCAGCACTCACAGAGGAATCCACTACCACAGCATCGCTAATATGCTTTCTAAGCATGGAGACATGGAATATTGGATGAATAGAGGACAACTCGGAAGGCAACTCGACCTCATAAGCTACCTTACAAACACGGCTAAGAATTTTGTGAGGACCAACACAACGGGGACTAAGCTTTCCCTTCTTTTCGAATCTCTTCACCCCCATCATGGGTGAAATTTTAAGATACACTAGGTCACCAACTTAAAACTCAAGGTCTCTCCTTCTAACATCCGCATATGACTTCTGACAACTCTGTGCAGTTTTCAACCTTTCCCTAATCAACTTAACTTTTTCCATAGCCTCAAATACCGAATCAGGACCACTCACAGCCGCTTCACCCGACACGAACAAACCTATGGGTGATCTACACTTCCTCCCATATAAGGCTTCAAATGGAGCCATGCCAATACTAGAGTGGAAACTATTATTGTAAGCAAACTCTATCAACAGTAAATGATCATCCCAACTTCCCTTAAAGTCAAGTGCACAAGCTCTCAACATATCCTCTAAGGTCTGGATGGTCCGCTCAACCTGACCATTGGTCTACGAATGAAAAGCAGAACTCAAAAGCACTTGGGTACCAAGACCCTTCTGAAAAGATTTCCAAAATTGCGAAGTGAACTGAGTACCACTATCTGAAATGATAGACAAGGGAACTCCATGCAGTCTAACTAGCTCTCGAATATACAATGTAGCGTAATCCTCAGTGGTAAATGAAGTATGAACAGGAAAGAAATGAGCAGACTTAGTCAACCTATCAACCACAACCCAAATAAAGTCATAATGGTGTCGGGAAGAAGGTAACCCAATCACGAAGTCCATATTTATCTCTTTCTACTTCTAAGTGGGAATACTAAACTCTTCCATCATACCACCAGCTACAAATGCTGCTATATCTTTCTTCATGCCACTCCACCAATAGATTTTCCGCAAGTCTCGGTACATCATGGTGGCACCAGGATGAATAGAATATCACGCCCCGTGCACTTCAGCCATAATCTTCTGTCTCAGATCATCAACATTCGGGACACATAATCTACCCTGCAATCTCAACACACCATCTCCCCCTTGGGAGAAAACCTCTAATTTTTGGTCCTTGACTGACTCCTTCAGTCTGACCAAACTAGCATCTAAGTATTGCTTTTCCTTCACTTCCGAAACCAAGGAGGATTCGGAACTACTCTAAACCCCTATACTACCTTCAGCAGAGTCAAACAACCTAACCCTTAATCTAGCCAAACGATGTCCATCACGAGCCAACTCTTTCTTACCTTCTACCACATGCGAAAGACTACCCATGGACACTCTACTTAGGGAATCCTCCACAATATTGGCCTTGCTCAAATGGTATAACACACTCATATCATAGTTCTTTAACAATTCTAACCATCGTCTCTGCCTAAGATTCAATTCTCTCTGGGTAAACACATACTGCAGACTCTTATGATTAATGAAAACATCAACATGGATACCATACAAATAGTGTCTCCATATTTTCAAAGCAAACACAACAACAGCCAACTCAAGGTCATGGGTGGGGTAATTTTTCTCATGGGGTGTCAACTGTCTAGAAGAATAAGCTATCACCTTACCCTTCTGCATCAATACACAACCCAACCCAACTCTCAAAGAATTATAGTACACCACAAAACCATCAACACCATCAGGCAAGGTCAAAATAGGGGCTGAAGTGAGCTGAGTCTTCAACTCCTGAAAACTCTTCTCACAAGATTCGGACCATAAGAACTTCACTTTCTTTTGGGTCATCCGAGTCATAGGAGATGCTATAGAGGAGAAACCCTCAACAAAATAGTGGAAATAACCAGCTAAACCCAAGAAACTTTGGATATCAGTCGGAGAAATAGGTCTAGGACAATTTATAACAGCTTTGGTCTTTTGGTGATCAACTCTAATACCCTCAGAAGTAATGATATGACCCAAAAAAGCAACTGACCTTAGCCAAAAATCATGCTTACTAAACTTGGCAAACAACTTGTGATCTCTAAGGGTTTTCCAGACAGTTCGGAGATGATCAAAATGTTCATCCTCACTATGGGAGTACACCAGTATATCATCGATGAACACTATGACAAACATATCTAGATATGGTCTGAACACTCGATTCTTGAGGTCCATGAAAGCTGCTAGGGCATTAGTTAACCCGAAAGACATAACAAGAAACTCAAAATGGCCATAACGAGTTCGAAAAATGGTATTTAGGATGTCACACTCCCTAACTTTGAGTTGATGATAGCCGGAACGAAGGTCTATCTTTGAGAAATAACTTGCACCTTGCAATTGGTCAAACAAATCATCTATTCTCAAAAGGGGGTACTTTTTTTTACGGTAACTTTATTCAGTTAGCGGTAATCAATGCACATATGCAAAGAGCCATCTTTCTTTCTTACAAACAACATAGGAGCACCCCAAGGAGAAACACTGGGCCTTATGAAACCCTTATCTAGTAGATCTTTGAGTTGCTCTTTCAACTCCTTAAGTTCTGCGGGGCCATACGGTAAGGAGAAATAGAAATGGGCTAAGTATCGGGAAGAAGATCAATCCCAAACTTTATCTCTCTATCAGGAGGTATTTTTGAAAGAGGAGAGCACGAATCAATAGAAGAGAGAGACACTTTAAACACGATAGACTTTTGAAAGAAAGAATCACACTTTTTCCTAAAACGTCTTGTAGCCTCTTGCTTATAGATGTGGCGTACTACACACTGATGATCAAGACTTTACTTATAGCGGCTTGTTAGACTCCTAAGATACTTTAAAACCTTAGGCTCTGATATCAAGTTTGTAACATCTCAAAAAATGGGTCCAAGAGCATCACATGGTGCTTGAGGCTACGAGTAGCCCCAAGCTAACCCTTTGAGCCATTTTCATTCAGTTCAACACAAATCAATGGGGTTTCTATAAATAACCCTCAAATATCAATAGAGTAATCATCATCCAAGAATAAATGAATTTCAGAAAGATAACCAAATATGACTTATTAGTTAACTCCCAACATCTATACTAGTCTGACATGCCTCTAAGAAAATCAATAAAACCAGCGAGCCATTGAGACATGCCACAACTAACTCATACTTAGTTATCAAATGTGAACAATTTCGTGAAACAAACATCAGACATCACGTCCTCGGAATATGAGGACTCACAACAATAGAGGATGTAGAACAACGTGCCCAAGGAATCATAGTTGAACCTGGATCTGAGCACCTGAACCTACATTCCGAGAAAATGCAGCCCATATTCAAAGATGTGGGTCAGTACCATGGAAAGGAATTGAGTATATGGGGGTGTATGTAGTTTTATAAACATCATCATCATATATATTTATAAGAAATATGTAGGGTGTATGAAAGACTCACATAGCCCGAAGACAATCATCATAAATCATGAGAGGATGAAATAAGTACAATAACACATGTGAGTTATCATATAATTTGTCAATCACTTTTAGTTCATCAAGAATATCAATTCTCATGACGTAAGTATCATTTAAATCTTTTGAAAGAATAACTTTCACAATTCCACTTTCAAATCACTTCACCATTCACCATAGACACAAGAAAACACACACACACTGGGAGATCCTATAACCGACATAAACCATGTGAGCTACATGGAGTCCAACGTACAACCCACATTGGGGAGAGCCGTCCTATCCTTTCCATCAGAGTAGGACTATCAATATCAAATCCACACAAACTAGTGATCACTATATAAATCAGCCTCAGGCTCACTCCTATGAGGGAACATAGTTCTAGGAAATAAGGTCTCTTTATACCTTCCACTCGTGCTAAAGATTTCTCCCGAACTTAGCTTAGATCATTTCAAAGACAATCCACAACAAAACAATTTTAGTAATAAATAAATATACATCAGGAGCCATCATGCTTCCCATCTATCAAAATCAACCACGTTGTGGATTTCTTTCATACTTGAGTTCAAAACAACTCCATTAATACCAAAAGGTCAAATCATTCAAAATATCTCAAATATTCAACATCAACGTGCTTGTAACACACACTTTCTCAAAAAACACAATTTCCAATGGGGATTCATGACCCTAATATCAAAATCATGATAAATATCGTTCAATATTCATGCTTTATATCTCCACACATGTAAATTCATCTTTCAAAATCATAAATATCAAGATTTCATAATAATCATCATAAGATATGGATTCATGCTTCAAATTCATAAAAATCAAATAAAAATCATGCCTTTGTAAAGAAAATTACTTTTGGGCACAAGAACGAAAGAGAGTTCTTATTGAAAAACCCCAAATACCTTGAATGATGAACTTTAGATCGATACTCATTTTTGAGATGGTAATCATGCCTTTGAATGATGGTTCTTGGAGTTCTTGAACTAGGATCTTGGAATCTTTTATAAATTTGCAGAATTAATGGTGAAGTTTGGAGGTTCTGGAAGTTCTTGAACTAGGAACTTGGAATCTTGAATAAATTTGCAAAATTAATGGTGAACTTTGGAGGTTCTTGAAGTTGGATGTAGGAGCTTAGGATTTTCTTTTTGAGAGAGTTTGATGAAATATAACATATAATGCTTCTAATAGGCTTTAATATAGGGTTTGGATGGATTTTGGGTGAGGGGGAATGACCAAAACGCCCCTAAAAATTAAAAAAATTCTCGAATCTGTCCTTTGGTGGACTATTTTGATAGTCTGAAGTAGATCAACCATAACGTTTTACTCCGATATCCAAATTGGATGAAACCTATTTCATTAGAAAGAGGACTCTCATATATTTCCATTGATCTATAGTATCTCACCCAGATCATTGTGTACGAAGAGTTATGATCGTTTGAAGTTGATCAAAAAATTCGCTTTTGGTAGACTGAAGTAGATTGACCACAACTTTTTTCTCCGATAGACAAATTCGATGAAACCTATTTCATTGGAAAGAGGACTCGCAGAGCTTTCCATTGATATATAGTAGATCACCCAAATCATTATGTACAAGGAGTTATGATCATTTAAGTTTGGACCAAAAATACGCCAGGCCTCAGTAGTTTTTCCTGCACGTTTTACTGTTTACAACTATTTACAGTTCGATTGGAATGTTCATAACTCGTCGCTCGGGTGTCCGTTTTGGATGATCCACATATCGTTGGAAAGATTATTCAATACTCTACGAAATGGTGGGTCATAATATAAGACATTCTAAACGAAAAATTTATAATTAATTTTAGAAGATAGAACCCAACACATTTAGGCACAAAATTTCAACAAAAAATTTCCCAGGGTATTACACCTTAATTGGCAGGTAGGACACCTCATCAACCCTCAACTGTAAGGTTTATGTCTCAACCTATGTAGGCTACCTAGTTCTGGAATACAAGGACTTCTTCTAAGGATTGCACCCTATGCTGGCAGGTGAGTCCCTATCCTTGGGTTCACTCGGTGTTGAATCCTACTCCCTACTGAATAGACACTAGATTGAATTCTAAATATTGCTACGATGGACTGATCTATTATTATTTCATACTGTCTAACTGAACTGAATTGAATTTGCTGGGATCTGAACTGATTACTAACTGAGTTATAAACTGATTACTGAACTACTGATCGTGATATGACTGTTACTATTATGTAACTGACACTGGCTCTAGATACATAGCTAAATTGTTGAGTATTAAATACCCCGGACTCGATAGCATGAAAAGTAAATCACTGCATGTCTTTAGTAGCATAATGATACTAGCTTGCTAATAATACATTCACTTAGACATTATTGTAAAGCACTTGATATACATGAGCTTGTGCATGATGAAAACACACAATAATGTAATGCTTGGACTAGTCAAATCACATAAATATTTTGACAAACACTTGGCGATCATAGGTATTTCACATAATAATTAACATGATTTAGGGAATAAAATAAAGTGATAAAAGACCTAATTACCCCTAAGGACATGGATTTTTAATGACTAAAAACTAATTTAGCAATGCAAAGACCGACGCATCGCATCGATGGGCTCGACGCTATGGCTGACGCGCTGCGTCGAGTCCGCATCGGCTCACTGGAATTTGCACTAGGAGATGGGAAAAAATACTCATCGATGCAAAAGGAGATGTCACGCGTCGAGATCACATTTGATCCACTGGTTTAAACTTCCAAACGTGCCTCAAACAAAGTTCAAAAAATCCAAAACTTGTCAGAGAACACCTATTCACATTGTTGATCAAGAATTAACTTAAAAATTGATATTTGAAGGTCATAAGGGTCATGAAAAAGTATCTCCAACTTACGAAGGCTAAAATAACTCTAAGTATGAACACTTAACTGAATTTTCTAAGTTTGGGACCCCTTACTAGCTTTTACAGGACTGAATCAAGCTTAGGATTTTACGAGGTCTTATAATTTAGTCTTTTCCTCATCTCAATCCCCACCTCTCCCACGACTTAAAGCATTATTATGCATTATTAGCCATCACTTATCAGTTTTATATACCATTAAACGTCTGGACTCTCAAGCAATAAGATTAGGGTTTTTTTCTAAAGAACAAGCAATTCAAGTCTCCCCATCAAGAAAAAAA
>NW_025841744.1:175686-195498 GCF_002878395.1 Capsicum annuum
GGCAATGTTCAATTTAGGTGACATTGGTAGATACATTAGATTCTTGTATGTGTTAAGTAGTAGACTTAATAAATTTGGTTGAGAATCTCATTTGTCTATAGTCTCTTACTTCTTTTTTTTTATTAAGTGCCGCTAAGATGCTACAAACAACATCATTTTCAACAAGTAAATAGTATAGCATGGTAGATGTCTGAGGTGAATAATATAGTGATGGATGTAAACAAGATTAACACTTGCCAGCCATATAATTTCTACATGTAGAAACTGTAAAATATATATGCCATTTAAGTAAGAAAAATGCTCCAACGTTCACGGGCCTTCACTACCTAGTATTTGATAAGAAACTGCTTTGTTGTTTATCTTTTGTTTGAGGAATTCTTGCAACATTGGGTGTGTCTATCCATGTGTACGATGTAGTTGTAAGAAACTCGTAATACATTTATATTAACATGCTAGTTAGCATGAATTTCTTCTATTGTTGTGATCAAATATTTTCTTGCTCAATTTCAAGCTATCGAAATGACAATTTACTTTGTTCTTTACAGGGAAAGGTTCTTTAAATGATGGCGAATTATTGATTAGGAGTCTGATGACATTAAATTTTGTATTAAGAAATAATTGTACAACAAATTTATATTAATTTTTTTTCAAAAATATTAAAATTAGTGGCGACTATAAGTTGCCGCTAAAGGTGTACTAATTTTTTTTTTCAAAAATATTAATATTAGTGGCGACTACAAGTTGTTGCTAAAGGTGTATTTCCTCTATATTGAAATTGCCTATTGTAGCAAGGTGAATTCGCCTCTAGTCATTTTCTGTGGCGACCTGGGGTCGCTACTAAATTCTTTCATTTAGTGGTGACTCATTTATGTCTCCACAAATAACCTGTAGTTACGGTCGTAATACCAACGACCCCCCAGTCGCCACAAAATCTCTTTTGCCGCGACTTTTGGAAATTTAGCGGCGACTTTTGTTGCCACTAAAGGCGTTATTTCTTGTAGTGGCATTTCGCATCGTAAGACCGTCATGCTCGTAGGTTTTCGCATCAGGTGCTCAGTGGATATTTCAGTCTTTTTCCCTCACTTTATCTCAGACATAACATTGGATGAGGGTCTCAAAAGAGCGTTATTTGCCTCTAATTTAATATTTTGACTTAATTGAAAATATTCCCTCTCAAAAACAAACCCTAGCCCCTTCAACTTTCAATATCAATTCACAAGAAATACACAAAGAACTTCCAAGAATTCGTTGTTTAAGGTACATTAAATATTCGTCCATGGGCCCTTTTCACCCATGGAGTCTAAGAACCTATTTTTAAGTTTTAAATCAAGAATTTACATGTTTGTAATGAGTTATCTTCATGAAGCTTTTGGGAATTTTAATTATGCATGATGATTACAAGTGTTTTTAGTTGAAAAGTAGCCCTTACACGTTTGAAGCATGAATTTCCATGTTAAATTCCTAATTTATGGTTTGTGTTATGAGTATGTTATTCCCATATGTTTGAATTATTCCCATGCCTATGTTCATGAATTTAAAGTGTTTGATGAAATGCCTAAGAGATGTATTTTGAGCGATGACTATTTATTAGGCTTTTGAAACTTTGATATGCTTTTCTCTTGATGTTATCAAGTCCTGGGGATTATGAATACCAGAAATTTAGCTGTTTATTTAGTTCTAGTCCTTTCAAAATGGTTTTTAGGCATATATGAGTATTATTAGTTTAGTCAGTTATCCTATCAGTTAAGTGTAGATCAGTTCAGTATTCCGATTCGGTTTAGTTAGGAGTTGAACTTAGCACCGAGCGAATCCAGTGATGGGGGATCACCAGCTAGTTGAGGGTGTGACCTTTAGTAGCAGTCCCTACTTTCCAGAACAACGTAGCCAGCATAGGTTACAGATATTAACCTTCTAAATGAGGGTTGACACACATCTCACTAAAGTACCAGCCAGTAGAAGGTAACTCTTTAGTACTTCGATAATTCATTTCAGTGGATCCACACAACTAGAGTTAGTACCTGGGTCACAGTGCTGATATTCTTCCAACTAGGGTTACAATTCTGACCCCAATTAACTCTTATTGGGGCATGTCGGTTAGATGATTACTCCCACAGTCTCAGTCCAATATTAAAATCAAAATTCATTTTAGGTTTGCATGACCACAACATACATTATTAGTTATTCAATATCAGTATTTTATTATTTTAATTTACAAACCATTCCAATATCATGTCACATATGTGGTCATGCATCCTTAGATTTTACAGCTTTCATGTATACAATACAGCAGTTATCTCATGCCATTCATTCAGTAGTTATTATTATTCATGCATGTGATCCACGAATATCAGCCTAACTTTATTTAGCATACCAGTACATTCAAAGTACTGACTGTATACTCATTTCTTGTGCTATGATCTCTCATATCATAGATTTAGATGCTCATATTCCCGTCCACACCAAGATATCCCCGCGCGCCAGCAGCTGCAGCAGTGGCGAGTCCTCATATTTTGAGGATTGATTATGCTTATTTCAGTATTTTAGTCCAATAATCAGTCAAAGATAGTTGGGGACTTGACCCATCAACTCCACAGTCAATCAGTTAGAAACTTTTGGACACTTTAAGATAGTTATTTAGTTTATCAGTAATTATTCACAGTATTTACAGTATTATTTTTTGGGCTTATTCTTTTAGAGATATTTTTAATGATCAAACCTTATGGCGTATCCATCTTTGTTTTCCGCACTTGTGTATCTGTAGTATAATTTTATTTCAGTGCTCACAGCAGGTACCAGCTCATGGGTTAGCTTGTGGTCGCTTGTGACTGTAAACACCCTGTACTGTCCATGGTGTACTCCTAGGGTATTACAAACTTGGTATCAGAGCCTAAGGTCTTAATGTGTCCTAGGGATTCTGAAATTCGCATTGAGTAGAGTCTTGTGCATGGGTGTGAAGTGCGCCAACACATATGAATAAGTGGCTATAGGATGTTTTAGGAAAAGTTTCCCTTCTTTCAGTATTCATGTCATGCTAATGAGAATGATCTCAAATAAAACTCTCTTGCTAATCCAATCTTCTTTTCATCTACAGAACAAGCATCCCAGAAAGACTAACAGAAGAAGAAATAGAAATTAGCCAGCACATCTGCCCATTATTGAGCATGTTTCACATGTCGAGTTCAAAGTTGCATTAAATACTCTATCTCACTCTGTTTCAACTCAAAACAATTAGCCAGCTGTTATCCCAGCCATTGAAGTGGATAATACTGCCACAACTATGATTCAGGAGTTTACCTGAATAAACCCTCTTCTATTTTTGGGATCCATATCTAATAAGGACACACAGGAGTTCCATGACAAGGATTAGAAGGTAACTAAAATTATGGGTGAAACTTCTAGTGAGAGTGCAATTTGACTACTTACCAGTTACAGGATGTACCACACACCAAGTTTAAACAGTGGAAAGGGTATAGAGAGGTAGATGCAGGGCCTATTGAATGGGAGAAATTTTCTATAACTTTTTTAGACAGGTTCTTTCCCTTGGAGTTAATGGAAGCTAAAGTGCAGGATTTTATCAATTTGAGGCAGGGGAACATGAGTGTGAAGGAGCATTCTCTTAAGTTTACTCGGCTAGCTAGGTATGCTCCTAATATGTTATCTGATGACAGGTCTAGGATGAGTAAGTTTGTCCCTGGTATGCTAATAGAATGGTCAAGGAGTGTAGGACCACAATATTTATTAACGATATGGACTTGTCTAGGTTGGTGTTCCATGCTCAACAAATAGAGGAGCAAAAGTTTAACGAAAGAGATAAGGAGAATAAGAAAGCCAGAATAGGTAGCTTCAGTTTTGCTCAACCAAGGTTGGAGGGTGGTAGTCATTCATAATTCCATTAGAAATCTTCAGCCCTAGCTCTATCTTTAGCTAGTGCGCCCTAATCAAAGTTTAGAAATGATAATCAGGATAGAGCGCTAGGCCCTAAACCCTAAGATAGTGTGAACAGTGGTCGCACAAATCTTCGTTGCCAAAAATGCTGTAGAAACCATCAGGGTATGTGTAGATCTGGTAGCGATGTATGCTTTGGGTGTGTCAATCCAGGCCGTAGGGTTAGGGATTGCCCATGGGGTGGTCAGTAGGGTCAGTCCAGTCATCCCTAGTTCCATCCGATCACCCGACTCAGTAAGGTGTTATTTTTCATGCAACTAGTGGTCAGTTCCCAAATAGATTGTATGCACTTCAGTCCTAACAGGATAACAAAAATTCTGCTGATGTGGTTATTGGTACACTACAGGTCTTTCATTTACATGTTTATTCTTTGCTAGATCCCGAAGCTTTACTTTCTTTTCTAACCCCTTATATAGCTGTCAACTTTGGAGTTAATCCTAAAACCTTAATTGAAACCTTCTCAGCGTCCACTCTAGTAGGTGTCTCTATTGTAGTCAGGCAGGTATACAGGAACTGTCCAGTCACAATATCCCTAAAAGTTACTTCAGTTGATCTTGTGGAGTTAGAGATGACTGATTTTGATGTCATTCTTGGCATGAATTGTCTCTACTCATGCTATGGTTTAGTTGATTGTAGAAATAGAGTTGTTCATTATCAATTTCTGAATGAAGCAGTCCTTGAGTGGAGGGGTAGTACTTTAGCGCAGAGGGGTCAACTTATTTCATACTTTAGAGCGAGAAAAATGATATCCAAGAGGTGTGTTACCATCTTGTTTGAGTCAAACACTCTAGTTCTGAGACTCCCAATCTCGAGTCATTTTTAGTAGTAAGGGAATTTCCAGATGTTTTCCCTAAAGACCTTCCCGGAGTTCCTCCTAAAAGGGAAATCGACTTTGAAATATACCTTCTTCAAAATACCTAGCCTATCTCTATTCTACCATACGTAATAACTCTAGCTAAACACAAAGATTTAAAAGAACAGTTAAAGACCTCCTAGATAAGGGATTCATTAGGTTTAGTTTTTCCCCATGAGGTACTCCAGTTTTTTTCATGTGGAGAAAATATGGTTCTCTTTGAATGTGCATTGATTACCGTCAGTTGAACAAAGTCACAATCAAGAATAAGTACCCACCCCCTAAAATCAATGACTTGTTCAACCAACTTTAGGGTGCTAGTTATTTCTCTAAGATAGAACTCAAATCTGACTATCATCGGCTTAGAGTGAGAGAATGTGACATTCCAAAAACATCTTTTAGAACTCAATATGGTCACTTTAAATTTCTAGCCATATCCTTTGGTTTAACAAATGCCCCAACAACTTTCATGGCCTTGATGAACAGAGTGTTTAAGAAGTATTTGGATATGTTCATTATAGTCTTCATAGATGATATCTTTGTCTATTCCCCTAATGAAAATGATAATGCAGACCACCTCAGAATAGTATTGTGAACTCTGAGAGCCCATTAGTTATTTACTAAATTTAGTAAGTGCGAGTTTTAGCTAAGATCAGTATCTTTCCTTATCCATATTATTTCCAGTGATGGCATTAGAGTTGACCCTCAAAAGACTGAAGTAATGTGAAACTTTCCCAGACCTATCTCTCTGTCAGATATCAGGAGTTTCTTGGGTTTGGCTACCAATTATCGATGATTTATTGAAGGTTTTTCATCTTTTTCATCCCTATGTCCAGATTGACTTAAAATAAAGTCAAGATTTAGTGGTCAGATTCCTGTGAGAAGAGTTTTCAAGAGTTGAAGACTCGACTCACCTCAGCCCCAATTTTAACCTTTCTAGATGATGCAAATGGGTTTGTTGTTTACTGTGATGTTTCCATAGTTGATTTGGGTTGTGTTCTTATGCAGAGAGGTAAGGTCATAGTCTATGCCTCTAGACAGCTTAAGTCCCATAAGAAAAATTATCCTACTTATGATCTTGAGTTAGCAACTGTTGTATTTTCCTTGATGATTTAGAGACATTATCTATATGGAGTGCATGTTGATGTGTTCATGGATCTCAAGAGTTTGCAGTATGTGTTTTCACATAGAGAGTTAAATCTTTGTCAGAGAAGGTAGTTAGAATTGTTGAAGGACTATGATATGAGTGTTTTATGTTATCCGAGCAAGGCCAATGTAGTGGCAGATGCCCTTAGTAGATTTTCTATGGGTAGTTTGGCTCATATGGAGAATAATAAGAAAAAGTTAGTTCAGGAGGTTCATCAGTTGGCAATAATATGCGTTCGTTTGGTTGACTCAGTTAAGGGTAGTGTATGGGTTTAGAATAATTCAGAATCTTCTTTAGTTGTTGAAGTGAAAGAAATGCAGGATAGGTATCCCAGACTAGTTATGTTAAAGGAGAGTAACAAATTAGAAAGTAGAGGTTTTCTCCCAAGGGGGAGATAGTCTATTACGTTTTCAGGGTAGACTGTGTGTGCCGTGTGTTGATGGTTTGAGATAGTGAATTCTTACAGATGTGCATGTTGTGTGTTATTCTATTCACCCAGGAGCTACTAAGATGTACCCATATTTTTGGAAAATTTATTGATCGAGCGGCATGAAAAGGGATATTGCAGAGTTTATAGCTAAGTGCTCTAATTATCAATTGGTTAAGGTTGAGCACCAAAAGACTAGTAGCACTATGTAGGAGTTCAGCATCCCCACTTGGAAGTGGGAGGAAGTAAACATGGACTTTGTGATGGGTTTGCCTCTTACTCATCGCCAGTATGATTTGATTTGGATCATTGTGGACAAGATGACCAAATCAACCCATTTCTTACTAGTCCATACTTCTTATTCAGTCGAGGACTATGCCAAACTCTTTATAAGATAGTTGGGTATGTTTATAGAGTTATATTGTCTATCATTTCAAATAGAGGTACTCAGTTTACCTCTCAATTTTTAAAGCATTTCAGAAGGGTCTTGGTACCGAAGTTCATCTCAGTACAACATTCCACCCTCAGACAGATGGTCAAACAGAGAGGACCATTCAGACCCTAGAGGACATATTGAGAGCGTGTGTTATCAATTTTAGGAGTTATTGGGATGATCAATTACCATTAATTGAGTTTACCTATAATAACATTTATTATTCGAGCATTGGGATGGCTCCATTTGAGGCTTGATATAGAAGGAGATGTAGATTTTCTATCGGTTGGTTTTAGGTAGGTGAGACTACATTGACAGGCCAGATTCAATATTTGATGCTTTAGAAAAAGTTCAGTTGATTAGGGAGAGGCTTAAGACAACCCAAAGCCATCAAAAATCCTATGCAAATGTGCATAGGAAAGATCTGGAGTTTGCAGTTGGGGAGTTAGTCTATTTGAAAATCTCTCCCACATAAGGAGTGAAGAAGTTTGGCAAGAAGGGGAAGCTCAGTCCCCGATACGTTTTCCCTTTTAGGATCTTGAGTCGTTATGGCAATGTAGCTTATGAGCTTGATCTACCTGCAGATTTGTCATCGGTGCATCCAGTATTCCATGTGTCCTTGTTAAAGAAATGTATTGGTGACCTATATATCATTGTCCCTTTAGAAAACTTTAATATTTAGAATAGCCTTTCTTACAAGGAATTTCTAGTTGAAATCCTTGATCATTAGATTCGTATATTGATGAACCAAGAAGTTTTTTTGGCCAAGGTTCTTTGGCAGAGTCAGTCCATAGAGGGAGCTACTTGGGAAATAGAAGCAGATATGCAAACCAATTACCCTCACCTTTTCTCCACAAACTTAGATTCAGTTCAAGGTAATAGTTTTCCCTTTGATTATCTCTTTTCCATTCTCAGTTCCATCCATATGATAAGATTCATGTCATTGCATGCATTATCGGCTCAGTCAGTCACCATGTTTATACTCATTTTTGTAATCACATTTCAGTTGTGCATATTCAACATATATTCTCAGTACATTAGTAATACTAAGCTTAACTAGTCTCATTCGAGGAAAAATCTTCCCATAGAGGAGATATAGTAAGACTCGTAAGATCTTAGCTCATTTCAGCTCACTCATTCAAGCTAAAGGGGTCTAAAACTTAGAAATTTTCACTAAGTGTTAATACATAGTCATTTCCATAGCCCCTTAAACTTTGATGATTATAATTCCGACCTTCTTGGCCTTAGAATTCTGATTTTTAAATTGATTCATGATCGGGGTGGTTGGTAGCATGTCTCCGATGAGTTTTGGATTTTTCAGTTGATGTTTGAGTCATATTTGGATAGTCAAAATAGAAGACCAATGAGATATAGTCGTGTCACACCAAGAATCGTGTCGGAAGGGTCCAATTCGATGTTTTGCATTTTGCATCGTAAGACCAACATGCCGCGTCAGTTATTACATTAGGTGCCTAGTTCGTTTTAATAATTTATGGGTCCTGGAGGGTATTTTAGTTGTCTTCTGTCACTTTATCTTAGCCATAATATGGGATTAGGTCTCAAAAGAGCATTATTTTGACTCAATTGAAAACATTCCCTCTCAAGAACATACCTTAGCCCCTTCAACTTTCAAGATCAATTCTCAAGAAATCCATCAAGAACTTCCAAGAATTCTTCAATTAAGGTATGTTAAAAGTTCATCCTTGGTCCCTTTTCACCCATGGAGTCCAAGCACCTATTTTTATGTTTTAAACCAAGAATTTACATTTTTGTATTGAGTTATCTTCATGAAGCTTTGGAGAATTTCAATTATTCATGATGAATATTGGTGTTTTTAGTTGAAAAGTAGCCCTTACACGTTTGAAGCGTGAAGTTCCATGTTAAATCCCTAATTTATAGTTTTAGTGTTATGATTATGTTATTCTCATGTGTTTCAATTATTCCCATGTCTAAGTTCATGAATTTAAAGTGTTTGATGAAATGCCTAAGAGATGTAGTTTGAGCGATAACTACTTATTAGTCTTTTAAAACTTTGGTATGCTTTACTCTTGATGTTATCGAGTCCAGGGGGTTATAAATACCAAAAAATTAGCTGTTTATTTAGTCCTTGTACTTTCAGAATGGTTTTCAGGCATATATTAGTATTATCAGTTCAGTCAATTATCCTATCAGTTAAGTGTAGATCAGTTTAATATTTCGAGTCAGTTTAGTTGTGTCACGACCTGAGCCGAGGCCCTGGCCTCGACGAGCATCCCATATCAAAAAGTCCCGAGTGCCCTCATCTATCAGGCAATCACACACACATTCATATATTATGAAGGAAAAATGCGGAATGTAAAATAATACGGAATCATGGTCAACTTTAATTTCAAACTACTCAACACTAAAAGTAGTTCACAAAGATCAACAACATCTAACTCTAGTCTGCGAAATCTCTATTGAAAATAACCTCTGTCTGAAGACTGGGACAAGGCCACTAATCGGACTATAAATCAAAATAAAATAGCAATGACTTGTACATTAGGCCTTCCAGAATAATGGAGGCTCACTAATTGCCCATCTTTGACCAATCAGTCTACAGCTTAGCGAGACCTCGGGATTGTGTCTCAGATCCTGAAATATAGGGGGTCGATACAGATGCACCGGTACACAGAGCAATCTAAAATAATGCATTTATATATATCATAAGTGAGTGCAACTCATAAAAACATTTTACGTATAATATATGAAAACACATGGGCACACTTTAAAGTCTTTGAAATATTTCTTTGAATCCAGAACTCACTCTTTATCTTACTTCTGAGATAGATGGTACACCCTATAGTCTGTAATTGCACGGGCTATATGGAATCCATCCTTGACTCGGCGGCAAGCCCCCAACCCAAGTTTGCCGCAAGGGTTGGAGTTTCTTAATAGTTTAGTACACCCTCTTACAAGCATACAGTGGCATCACCCTTGCATGATGTTCACATTATTACCTTTTTAGGATAACACCTGTATCAACAACTATGATTTCAAGTGATGAGCCCTTACACTCAAACGCCTTTTCTGGTAACCACATAACTCTCTTTAAGCCCATTTTTAGTCAGTTCTAAACATGCATCTTTTTGAAATCATATTCTAAAAACCTGAGTAAAAATCTGTATTTTAGTCTGTTCTTAATCTGCTATGGCATTCATCTGTTTTAGTATCGTCATACCAAGAATTGCAAGTCACATCTCTAAGACATAAGATATCGTGTACAACTCTTTCATTCAAAACATTATTCAGACCACCAGAACATTCAAACAATACAAGATAATTCATATTTCAAAACTTATGTGAAACCATGCAAAGATTCTCTCTTTTCAACATTTCAACAAACATGTGGGGGTCAATTACTCTGTAGAAAATCATGAAACTCTTTAAATCATATCTTTCCATTAATCTAACCAAGAAGCACCCTCTCTTTGGTTCATAACAAAAATCAAGACTTAAACAATAATAAATACAACTGTATCATGTTTCTCAATATACAATGGAATAATTCATAAGGTATGAAATCAAGAAACTTCATAACAAGAGAGGGAATATAAATCATCATGCTCTCAAGTCAAGTTTCAAAAAATCAAACACATACTTATATATATACAATTAACAATCAATTTTAAGGGAAAGCCCTCAAGACCAAAGCATTATCATCAATAGCGTTCACAATGCATAATTGTCTATGTAAATTCAAAACCCTTTTGTAAATACATGATTTCTCAACATTCAAAATCTTAATCAAAATAATTTCACCATGCCCATGTAGTTTATGAAAACCCCACGTACGTTTGATTATTTAATTTAAAGAGTAAATTCGAATCTTGATTTGTTTCTTGGAAATCTTGGATTTAAGAGTTTGATTCTTTTTGATTTCTTGTTCTTGTAGGAAACTCTAGTTTGATCTTATTTTGAGAGTGAAGAGAAGATTTTTGATGTTGTATAACTGATAATGACTAATTAATAATGCTTAAGGTGTGATTTAATCCGTGTGAAAGGTTTTTGGAGCGAGGGAAAGACCAAAATAACCCTAAGGAAACCAAAAAAATCTTAGAACTTCATCAGTTGACGGCCAAGGCTGATGGGCCGTCAATCAAGTGATAGGCCATCACCTAGTTCATCACTTTTGGGATGGATTTTACCATTTTCTGCCTTAGGCTGATGACGAAGGATAACGGGCTATCACCTAGTTGATAGGTCGTCAGTCTCGTCGTCACATTTTGGCAGACAGACACTTCGAAGTAAAATGAGAATAACTTTCTATTGTGATATTGAATTAAGATAAAACCAGTTGCGTTGGAAAGAAGACTCAAATTCCTTTCATTTGATATATAGTAGGTCCCCTAATCAATAAATATAAAAATTTATGGTCGATAGAAACTGACCCACTTCTAAACGTTCATCAAAACTTAATCGATAGAAGAGTTTTCAATTCGTCTTAAGTTTTGGGATTTTTGTGACCTCAATTCATATTTAAAGGTATTCACACACTATAGGATTTATCATCATACATATATTAACAAAGAATCATTCGGTTTGAGTCTATACGCATGGAAATGATGGTTCAAACTTTAGCCCAAAAGTGCGGGGTGTTACATTATCTCCCACTTGGGATCATTCATCCCCAAATGATGGGTAGGGACCTTTTGAAGCTCTAAAAGTGTAGAATAGAGAACGTAACATCATACTAAACATTTATCCTTAACAAAATATGCGAAGGCAGCCAACGAGCTTCATGATAACCCTTAGGGAAATGTGTAAGTACGAAACATGAGATAACAAAACTTGACGTCGACATGATTTTGGCATGCGTTTTATGGCACATGATCAAAACATTGTAATGCATGAATTATCCTAAGAATTCTCGGCCTGATTAAGATTGGTACAAGATATGAGATGAGACTCTCGCGGGACATAAGAATAGAAACACTCTCCACCTTACAAGATACAACGAAAAGACTTAAACTTTGAGACACTACTTGTATACGCCCCAAACAATAAATTACGTGCCTCATCATTTCCAACATACAATTCTCCCAATACACATTAAACCACAAAAATTCGAGTCCCACTGCATAGTACTTTTATTTTGAAGCCTAATTCGGAGGAAAGAGGTGCTAGCTTTAGCTACAGGACCTGTGCTCTATACTCCATTAGAAAACTTCACCTTTTCAACATCATCAAACACACTCAAGTTTTAAATCAAGGAGTACCAACCACATAACCCATTGGTTTGCAATCACAACATCCAAGCATATCATTACTACACCCACTTCATGGATCTCCCCACTAAGAACAATCAATTAAATCATTCTCACTAAGGTTTTTACCACATAACTCCTTCTTAACTATCTCACATAACAAAAGTTCATCTCTTTTTTCCCCCTTCTCATATAGCCTTAGCTCAAGAAATCACATAAAAAAGTTTTCACCTTCAAGAACATCTACTCCCCTACCTAATGCATTACTACTCTTCCACAACCACCATCATACAAACATACAGAGGGTCAACGAGGGACCCGAGCATAGACATCATGAATGGAAGTAACACTTGTCAGACGTCATTTTATACTTATTGCACTACTCAAGGAGTGACATGAGGTGAAGATATGATAGAATAGACACAAAGTGCTTCATATATCAAGTGATCTGAATCATAAGAAAGGAGCCGCTCGGAATAAACACAACACAACATAGTTTCTTAGGATAGACCACAATGAGAAACATGGGTGCACATATCATGAGTTTTATGCCATAAAGCCAAAATTTATGTAGTTAGAAACTAAGACAAGGATTTTAACTTGACGCGATTGATCCTCATTTAAAGAATTGAAATTTCCCGTGAGTTAGCATAAACTTTATTACTTTGGATAATTCCGGCATAAAATGATTCAGTGACATATAGAAACGTATTTTCTTAGGACCAGGCTTGCTGTGAGACATAGATTTGGATCATGAGCAACATAACATAGAGCTTGAATACTTGGAATATTGGATCACTAAAAAACTTTATTTCTTCTAGTTTGGAGGTCAGAACATGACATAAGTAACATAGAGGGCTCAAACCATAGACATAGACAAGACTTGATTTCATAAGACATTGGTAGATGTCCATTCAAATCGAAGTAGGAGGAGCTTGCTTGAGTAGGAATTGATTTATCATGATTCTTATTTGAAACTTGACACCACAAGAAAATTCAGGTACTAGTTTAATCCATCATCTCCCCCTTAGACAAAAGTCATACCCCTAGACTTGCAGACATAACCTCACAAAAAAATATGTAGCCACAGCTATCAACGCAAATGAGACATCACCATAAACTTAAACGCTAAAATCTCCATGATGAACTATACTCTGAAGGCCTTGCTTTCCGAAAAATGCTACTCTTAACTTTTGCTAACATCTATAGCCATCACTCTACAACTCCATCTCTCATGAGCATACGCATCCACACTCCTTATTCAATATACACAAGAATACAAAATCCCCTTAATAAATATATAAAGATATTAAATTCTTTCTAGAACATCTGCTTCCAGGGAGACTAAATCGTAATTCCTCCAACCCCCAAGGTCATTAACTTATAAGGATATACACCCACACTTCTAAACACTTAACAATCCATCTTCAATTCCTTGTAATGCTAGATTTACACCTCTAATCACACAACTTACAACATAACAAAATTTGCAAAACTATATAAAAGGCACATATTGCCTACCTATATTTTCTCAATTTCGCTAAAACGAACACCCTACAATACTCCTTAGTCTTCCCCAAATGTCTCCATACTAAAAATTCCAAGAACACAGACTAGGTACACCAAACACTTGTACACATAAAACTTTATCTAACAACCTGCTACCTGGGGTTCATCTTATTACTTTATACTCACGTTCTTATCCACTTGATGACTCAACCATAATTCGTCATTTTAATAATCCCATGCATATAAATATATCATAATTGTCCACTGCTTTTTCCACCAGTTTCCAACATAGGCTATTGCACACCTCTTATCAAGCCTACAAGTTCGTTCTCGCAAAATACACATCATTAGTCTTCAGTTACTATTCTTATCACCAAACTTCACTTCTAAGATCAAACCTATTGTCTAACAATGCCAATCATATGGAGCATGGCATATACTATACTAAACAATCAAATAAAAATATCAACCTAAATATCATATTTCATTTCACTATGACCCATAAGTTTATCATCTACACAACAACATTTATACCCCTCAAAATCTTCTACATACGTCATCGCATGTAGTACTAATTTACAACTACTAGAGAAAATATAATTAAGGGACTAAAGTCACATAATAGGGATAGTCGATCTAAATCTTATATTATAACCCATTACGATCTTATCTACTTATCCCACTCCTTCACATAATATTTACTTACCCATGCATACATCACCAATACCTTCAAAATTCAATGTACAATAATGAATTTCTACCCATAACTTATTGACTAATATACCCCTTTCCTTTCACAGGCTATGAACGATTTCTACAACCACTATAACTATCCATTTTGAGATCCTTCCCTATTTTTAATAAATAATAATCATATCTTGTCACTTCCTTCACAGACTACCATACAATCTACAAATATCGCTGCCACATTAGTCTATCACTATAAAATGGCAAACTACCCCTCAATCAATGGTTATATAACTAAAACTATTTATTTACACAAAGGTTACCCTCACTCTGACTTCTAACCTTGTGACTTCATATCACCAACTTCTTAGCCCATCTTACTACCAATAGGCATGACACTTTAACATATACTACTACTCGGGTGGAAATACAGTTCCAATATTCTGCTAGACATCATTAACCTTATGCATGACATCTTCATTAAGAACTTTAAAAGGGGATTGAATACATTCTTACCTCAGGCTGAAAATTAGGATTTCATCAGGTTAAAGGTATACACTCAAAGAAATACACCTTGAAGCACTAATGGACTCATCTCAAGTCCTTGTGATATCTCATAACTTTATGGATAACTCAATAAGAGAGAACCACCTGGCAAGGGGAGCTAGACAATTAGATTTGTATAGCCTCGACAATGAGGCATGGCCTATGAAATTAGAAAAAGGAAGTAATTAGGATAACTTTCTTATGGACAATGCTATATCATGAAGTAGAGTATAAAAGAATAAGAAACAACTCCTAAATACCCGGTAGCGTCCAGATTATAAGTGTGGTGTACAAAAAACCCATAAGCAAGACTCTACTAGACACGACTTCACAGACGCCCTGGGACCATGAACCATGTTCTGATACCAAGTTTGTCAATCCCTGAGCGAGGCCCTAGCCATGATGGGCATCCCAAACTGTGAAGGCCCGAGTAGCCCTCTCTATCTGGCAATCATACACATATTCATATAATATTAAGGAAAATGTGAAATGTAAAACAATATGAAATCATGGTAAAATTTATTTCAAACTACTCTACACTAAAAGGAGTTCATAAAGATCAACAACATTCATAAAGATCAACAACATCTAACTCTAGTCTGCGAAATTTCTACTGACTGAAAATAACCTTTGTCTGAAGACTGGGACAAGGCCCCCAGTTGGACCATAAATCAAAATAAAATAACAATGACTTATACATTAGGCCTTTTGGAATAAGGGACGCTCACCAACTACCCATCTTTGACCAATCAGTCTAAGGCTTAGCGAGACCCCAGGATTGTGTCTCAGATCCTGAAATATAGAGGGTCAATACAGATGTACTGGTACGTAGAGAAATCCAAAATAATGCATTTATATATAACATAAGTGAGAGAAACTCATAAAAATGTTTTATGTATAATATATGAAAACACATAGGCACACTTTAAAGACTTTGAAATATTTCTTTAAATCCACGACTCACTCTTTACCTTACTTTTGAGATAGATGGTACACCCTATAGTCTGTAATTCCTTGGGTTATATGGAATCCGCCCTTCACTCAGAGGCCAATCCCCCAACCCAAGTTTAATGCAAGGGTTAAAGATTTTGAATAGTTTAGTACACCCCCTCACAAGTATACTGTGGTATCATCCTTACATGATGTCCACATTATTCCCTTTCTAGAATAACACCCATATCAGCCATACGGTTTCCAGCAATAAGCTGTAACAACCCAAGACTACCCTAGTCATTAAAGGGTTCTTATGATCCCGAGGTAACATAAGATAACCCATGAGATGGTACCTGCTGTGAGCATTAAATAATATAATTATGAATCCAAAAGAATAACTGAAATGCTTTAAGGTTTTAATAATAAAATAACTACTGACTTATGAATCTGGCATAATACTAAAATCTAAATAATCTGAATAGCTAACTGTAGTGTCTGAAAAACCTCTAAACTAAATACTGTGAGTTGATGGGACAGGCCCCCAACTAACTCTACTAACTACTAAGATAAAGACATGACGTAATATTATCTATTCTCGGATGATAAGGACTCACCACTACTACTGTACTGCAAATGATCTAAGGGACTAAGTATGATATGAGAACTGAGCATCAACACCTATGATATAATACATCATAGCGCAAAAGAAAGGTATGCAATCAGTACTTTAAATGTAATGGTATGCTAAATGAGGTAGGCTGACATGCCTGGTTTCATGAACAGAACTAATAATTAACTGAATATGCATGTAATAACATGGACTACTGAGTAAAGAACATGGAATCTATAGATAATGAAAATATGGAAAATCTGTGAACACTTGGGATGCATGACCAAGCATATAACATGGGCTGAGTAAGATTTGTAAACTGAAAATACTAAAAAAAATACTGATATCTTTATGCTTTGGCCAAATAACTCTAAGATAGTATTACTGAATTGGGAGTATAATTGAGACTGCATTTGAGACTGTGGGAGGTATCATCTAATCGACATTCACTAATTTGAGCTAATCGGGGTTCAACCTGTAACCCCAGTTGGAAGGGTGTTAATACTATGCCACGGGTACTAACGATGGCTGTGTGGATCCACTAAACTGATATAATGTCCAAAGAACTAAGAATGTAAAGTCTGAACTAACGAGTGATCCCTTGGAGATAGTAAAGCCTAATCTGACGGGTGAATTCTCATATCCTACACTGGCTATGTAGTTCTAGAGTATAGGGAATGGTACTAGCAACTCTGCCTATCTGATGGGGAATCAGCCATCCCTATACTCGCTCGGTGCTAAATCCTACTCCCAGCTGAAAGACACTGAAGTACTAGACTATTCTAAGATTATCTGACTGGTAACTGACTGTTCTGATAATGCTCATAGTATGTTCTGAAGACTATTCTATAATGTACTGATACAAGTCTACATAAACAGCTATGGTTTTTGGGTATTCAATACCCCCATGATTCAAAAGAATAATAGTAAAATGACACTAAAGCTTGAAGATCAAAACATGAAGGGTTTTATTAAATAAATCACCCTTGTAGGCATTTTATCAAACACTTTAGTTCATGGTTTAAAACAATCAAAAGAATGCCATGGAACTTACAAAAATAGCAAGAATTTAACATAATAGTACTAAATCATGGTTTAATTCAATAAATAATAATATTAACACATGGAGAATTGAATAGTTACGATAATTTCATGGTAACATGGAATAAAATCAATAGTGCATGGAAATTCATGGATGAAATAATAATTTAAAACATAATAACTTGGAAATATCACAATTTTATAATTTAAAAGGTTTGCATGGGCTCCATGGAAGAAAGGGATCCATGGATGAACATCTAACATACATTAATTGATGGATTTCTTGAAGTTCTTGGTGAATTCTTGAGGGTTGACCTTGAATTTGAGAGCTAGGGTTCTTGATTAGGAGAGAATGCCTTTTGATTTAAGGGAAATTAATTAAAGAATGATTTTAAAAATGTTTTTAGGGCTTAAATATCACACCTGGTTTGACTAAAATAATGGGGAAAGAACTATTTTATCCCTGAACGAAATATTATTTTTTTGTCAATTTTTTTCAAAATGGGCACCTGACGCGATGCAGTGTATCACGCCGTGTTACTGGAAACTGACAACTGGGAACTGGGCTAATGGCGCGATGTAAAGAAACCGCGGTAAGCCTTTGGATGCCATTTTGGCCACCTCCGCGACGCGCCAACATCGTCGAGGCATACTAGAAATTGACAAACGGGAAATTGGCCTACTCCGTGATGTACCATGATTATGGAGTCACATTGGAAATTGACAATTGTCTTTTGGGCTACCTACGCGACGTACTTAGGGTTAAAATGATAGTGTTTAATGATTGAAACTTTAAATCCGCATAAATTATTATCCGATTATCAAATTTAGGTGAATTTTATATCGTTGAAAAGTTAATTCAATTCCCCACATAATGGCAGGCTCTAAACTGGAGAATAATGAGTGTTTCAAAAAATTTATCTATGAATACTCATGTATTGGGACTTAAATTATGTTAGGGAAGTACAAGGTATTACAATTTCTCCACCTTGGGATTATTCGTCCTCGAATGAGACTGGTTAAGTTGAGGGAAAACTGATGGACTAAGCTTACACACTAAACATGCATATTTGATGCATAGAATGCATGACTAAACTGATTCATGAATACTCGACTGACTTGAACATGATGTGCAACTAAAACTGAGCATCTTAGAGAAAAATCTTAAGAAAATTTGGTACCTAATACCAAATTTGCATTCACGGAGAAAAAATGAGGGTATTTGGTCCGCATATCTGCCTCTGCATCCAAAGTGGCTCTCTTAACGGACTGATTCCACCAAAGAACTTTGACTAGTGGAACTTCTTTGTTCCTTAGTCTACGAACTTGATGATCAAGAATTCAATTGAAACTTCCTCAAAGGAAAAACTGTTCTAAATATCTACACTTTCTAAGGGACAACTACAATTGGATCACCAATACACTTTTTTAGTAACGAGACATGGAACATTGGGTGTACTGAGGATAAATCTAAAGAAAACTCAAGCTTGTAAGCTACCTCTCTGAAATGACTAAGAATTTTAAAGAGATCGACATATCGGGGACTGAGTTTTCCTTCCCAAATCTCTTTACTCCTTTCATGGGAGAGATTTTTAAGTACATGAAATCACCAACCTCAAAATTAAGATCTTTTCTCCACACGTCTGCATACTGTAATGCCCCAAAAAATGAGTCCCGAAGCGTCACACGGTGCTTGAGGCTACGAGTAGACCAAAGCTAACCCTTTGAGCCATTTTCATTCAGTTTAACATAAATCAATGGGGTTTCCATAAATAACCCTTAAATATCAACAGAGTAATCATCATCCAAGAATAAAAGAATTTTAGAAAAATAACAAAATACGACAATTTCTAACCGCTTTGATCTTCTAGAGATCAACTCTAATACCCTCGAAAGAAATGATATGACCCAGAAAAGCAACTGACCTTAGCCAAAACTCACACTTACTGAACTTGGCAAACAACTTGTGATCTCTAAGGGTTTGCAAGACAGTTCGGAGATGATCAGAATGTTCATCCTGACTACGGGAGTACACCAGTATATCATCGATGAACACTATGACAAATATATCCAGATATGGTCTGAACAGTCGATTCATAAGGTCCATGAAAGCTACAGGGGCATTAGTTAACCCAAAAGACATAACAAGGAACTCAAAATGGCCATACAAGTTTGGAAAGCAGTTTTCAGGATGTCACACTCCCTAACTTTGAGTTGATGATATCCGAAATGAAGGTCTATCTTTGAGAAATAACTTGCACCTTGAAATTGGTCAAGCAAATCATCTATTCTCGGATGGGGGTACTTATTTTTTACAGTGACTTTATTTAATTGGTGGTAATCAATGTACATACGAAAAGAGCCATCTTTATTTCTCACAAACAACATAGGAGCACCCCAAGGAGAATCACTGGGCCTTATGAAACCCTTATCTAGTAGATCTTTGAGTTGCTCTT